>NW_007069372.1:23083-24173 GCF_000164805.1 Carlito syrichta
GGGGTCAGTAAAAAAACTATATAAGCTTGTAAGAATTGAATAAAAATTGGCAGAGTCTTGAGCTCTCCCTAGGAAGAGGATTCCTGTCGTGTTCATCTTTTCTTCTTCGCCGTTCCTGATTATCCCCATTCAGGCCCTGACTCTCTCTGTGGAGCTGGACTCCAGCAAAAAGAATAAAATACATATGAACCAACCCCAAGCCAAAATAAAGACAAAAAAACCAAGTGGAAGAACAGCAACTCTATAAGAACTCTATGATAAGGATGAACTCTCACATTTCAATAATTAACCTGAATGTGAATGGACTAAACACACCACTGAGAAAACATAGAATGGCAAAATGGATAAAATATCACCAGGCAACAATATACCCATCTCAGGCCTTCAAGAAAACCATCTCACTAGAAAGGACATATACAGACTCAAAGTAAGAGGATGAGAAACAAATTTTCAGGCAAATGGAACACAAAAGAAAGGAGGAATCGTGATCCTAATTTCAGACAAAATACCATTTAAGCTAGCAAAAATTTAAAAAGAAAGAGAGGACCACTACATAATGATAAAAGGTTCACTCCACCAACAAGAAATATCTATCTTAAACATATATGAACCCAACATAGGTGTACCAACTTTCATAAAGCAACTTCTGAGAAAACTAAAGAAAAGATTTTGACTCTAACACCATCATAACTGGGGACTTTAATACCACACTTACAACCCTAGACAGATCATCAGGACAAAAAATCAGCAATGAGATCCGGAGCCTCAATGTGACTCTTGACCAAATGGACTTAATTGATACCTACAGAACACTCCATCCAAAGACCAGAGAATACATATTCTACTCATCACCGCATGGAGTGTATTCTAAGATCGACCACATAATTGGCCATAAATCAAGCATAAGCAAATTTAAAAGGACCAAAATTCTACCTTGCATCTTCTCGGACCACAGTGGAATAAAAATAAACATTAACACCATCAAAGTCCCCCCAAAACTCACAAAGACATGGACACTAAACAGCATAATGCTAAACAATTCCTGGGTCAATGATGAAATCAAAACAGAGATCAAAAGATACCTGGAAAC
>NW_007069373.1:0-2499 GCF_000164805.1 Carlito syrichta
CCATTGTCCACATCCCAGCTCCCTGGCCCTTAACACTCCCCAGAGCATGGAGAATGAAACCCCAACACCAGGCTGAAAGGCTGTGCTCACATCTCCATTGCCTGGTGAAGCCCTACAGCAAGATCACCCAGCTCCGAGATCTCCCCTCTGATAATATCTCAGTCCCGTCAGGTGTGGTGGCTCAAGTCTATAAACCCAGCACTTTGGAAGGCCAAAGCAAGAGAATTGCCTAAGCCCAGGAGTTTAAGACCACCTGGGGCAACTTGGCGAGACCTCCTCTTTACAATAAATCAAAAAATTAGCCAGGCGTAGCAGTGCAAACCTATGGTTCTGGCTACTTGGAAGGCTGAGGCAGAAGGATCGCCTAAGCCCAGCAAGTTGAGGCTGCAGTGGCCGTGAACATGCCCTTGCCCTCCAGCCTGGGTGACAAAGGGAGACTCCGACTAAAAAAAAAAAATCTCAGCCCCCTCTGGGCTTCCAAGTCCTAGAGACATGGATGCAGGAGACTGCCTTGGGGGCTTGGAAATAGCTCACCTGCAAATGCCCCCAAAGTGAAATGGGGGCTCAGCCAGGGTTGAGAACTGCTGACCTCTTTTACATGATCATCTGACTCTATCTTAGGAGCACAGACATGTCTCATTCCAGCACCCACCCCTTTGGAGGGCCTTACTCCTTGGCTGACCTCACAGTCCATGCCACCCACATCTCAGGACTCAGACCAAACCACATTCTCAGGACACCGTCCTTGAGCACTCAGATGGGAACCCGTGTCCCTCTCATTCTTGGTTGGATTCAAGTGGGGTAACAACTCTGAGACCTCCTTCGGCTGCACAGAAAGATGGAGGTGAGCATCTACACTCCCCGGGATCTGGAACAACACTGAACAGCACATGCTACTGCTCGCCTGGAATTGACTCTTCCCTTCAGGAAGCTCCTGCCAGGCAGGCAGTGACTTTGGACAGACTAGGGGTCTAATCAGAATTGCGAAGAAGGACTGGCACTGAAGGAGCACAGACCAGGCCCAAGTCTTCTCACGTCATCTACACACATATGTCCTTGAAAAGTTCACACCAACTGGACTTGGTGGCTCAGCCTGTGATACCACACTTTGGGAGGCCGAGGTGACTGGATTGCCTGAGCCCGCGGGTTTGAGACCCACCTAGGCAACTTGACGAGACCTCATCTCTACACTAAATCAAAAAATTAGCCGGGCGTGGTAGCACACGCCTGTAATTCTGGCTACTTGGAAGGCTGAGGTGGAAGGATCGCCGGGAGCGGCCACTGCACTCCAGTCTGGGTGACAGAGTGAGACTCCAACTCATAAAAAGAAAATAAAAGAAAAGTCCAAACCAGACAGTCTGTGTATTGTGTCACGAAGATGCCAGACACAGACAGGCAGACAGAGGTCAGACCATGGAGAGAATCAGGACGAGGCCCAGACACTCACCATGTATAAACTTAGATGAGACCTTGGGGAACTGTGGCTATCTGGCAGCACCTGGGCCTCTGCTGTGACTGGTGTGGGCATGCACTGGTCAACTCCACTGTCATATCAAAATACCACGGGTCAGGTGACTGAAACAACAGAAAAGTACTTGCTCAGTTCTTAAGGCTGGATGTCCAAGGTCAAGGTGCCAAGTGATTCAATTCCTGGTGAGGGCTCCCTTCCTAACCACAGATGGTTTCCTTCTGTTGAGAAGGTTTTCTTCATGTTGAGAACATGGCCACTTTGTGCACTCATTCAGAGAGCAAGCTCTGTGCACTCATGCAGACAAAGCAAGCTCTCTGCTGTCTCTCCTTAGAAGTGCACTGCAAGGGAGACAGCCCACAGAATGGGAACATCTAGGATCTACAAGGAATACAAATGCACCAAAAGGAAAAAAAACAAACAGCCCCATTCAAAAGTGGGCAAAAGACATGAATAAACACTTCTCAAAAGAAGATTATGGGCAGCCAGCAGACACATGGAAAAGTGCTCAGCCTCACTCATCATCAGAGACATGCAAATCAAAACCACATTGAGATACTACCTAACCCCAGTAAGAATGGCCATCATTAATAAAACAAAGTGCACTACATTCATCAGGGCTTTCCAGAGAGAATAAGTTAATAGGATGTGTCCTGGGGACTTACCACAGAAATTGGCTCATGCAGTGATGGGGACACTGGGATGCTGGTAGTATGGCTCAGTCCAAGCCTTAGGACCAAGGAATCCAATTGTGTAACTCTCAGTCTGATGCTGGGATCCTCGGGACCTAGGGGATTGTTTGTTACTGCTCCTTCTCCAGGAATTAGGCCCCCTTTCGGCCCTTTTTCTATCTCACAGTTTATAGGTCAGAAACACCTTTCCTGGCTACCTTTTTCCAGCTACCAAGCACACACGTATGGGACGTGATCATTCAAGGTGTATTTGCCACCACAAGGAATTTGGATAAATCTGTGGATTATTTACTTTGTGTTTCACTCCCAGGGAACAGGAACAAAACCTGCTGTACTCAA
>NW_007069373.1:3244-4594 GCF_000164805.1 Carlito syrichta
AAGACTGAAAGCAACACCCAGAAGGATCAAAATGTTCATTGGTCACTTAACCAAACCCCAGAACAAAGTTCAAGAATATTACAGAAATTCAAAAGTTCAGAGGTCTGAGAGGACAACAATAGATTTAGGTTAAGAGCATGCTATTGAGAGACCCAAGAAACCAAGAAACTTATTTGCTGTAAAAGTAGCATTTAGTTCACTATATTTCATACATCCCCACCTCATGTTTACTATATATTTTGTGTATTCCTACCTCATATATTTTATGAAATCTTAGTACTTTAAATCCTACCTCAGACCCCGTAGAATTAGGCATATGTCGGGTTTTAAGCAGTGTTTGTATTTAGAACTCTTGAGTTAAGCATTGTCAGCCCCAAATTAGTAGACTAACTTCTGCTTTTACAACGGGATGTAAATGATAAAGCGATAAGCCCCTTTCAGACATTCCTACAAGGTGGCAGCAGACTCAGAGGCGCCAGCTGCTCTCTATCACCAGTTTTTATCCCAGTGATAATTTACACGCAGTGGCTATGTAAACCTGCAGGGAACAAAGACTTTTATAAAAGTAACCGCCTTGCTATAATAAGCTTGTGATATTTTATAAATTCCCAGAATTAGTATATGATTTTCTACCCCACATTCACTGTATGGGTTTGCAGCATTCATATTTAAAACTTTGTTAAGTTTGGCTTTTGTTGTCCCATAATGACCATGTTATGTTATGTAAATGTTAAGCAAACAAGCTTTCCTAAGCATACCTTGGGATGGAAACTTAAAGGGCTAATGTAACCCTTTGCCTGCTGGCTCAGGTTACTACATATGCAGGGACTGTATGGACCTAATTTATCTAACATTCCACTTGGCCCATTAAGTGGGTTTCTGTCAATCATGGGCAGCACCCACCAATACCAAGTGTTCCCGTACCCATTAGGAGAAATTACCCAATCATGTAGAATCAGGTTTGAAGTTCTTTCCACTCCCTCTGTAATTGTGCATAAAAACTGCTTGCCATTATGAATTAGGACTCTCGTCCCTGAAGTTGCTGCTTCAGGCATGAGCCCAGACTCGAGTCTGAATAAAGACCCTTGTGTGTTTGCATCGGAGCTGGCTCTTTGTGGTCTCTATCTCTCTCATTAGAGTCCCAGGTTCAACAGTCCAACAAGATAAAACTCACAATTCACAAAGTTTAACAATGAAAATTGATATGTTGCTATGTGCTGTGGTTCACACTGGTAATTCCAGCACTTTGAAAGGCTGAGGCAAGATTACCACCTGAGCCCAGGGGTTTAAGACCAGCCTGGGCAACTTGGTGAGACTTTGTCTTTACAATAAATCAAAAATTAACTAAGC
>NW_007069374.1:0-683 GCF_000164805.1 Carlito syrichta
CCCCATGACCACCTCAGCTCTGTGTCTGAGTCTCTGAGGGACCATGGAAAGAGTATTGACATAGGGGGCGGTGGGCTCCATTGCCAGGTACCAGACTAGGTGACTCGTGAATGTTAACTTAAATAATTTGACAAATCACTGATTGTCTCCAATTCCTCAGTGGAAAATAGATGAACTAATTTGTCTAATCTGTAAAGTCACCTCCAATTCTGACATTTTGGTATTCTGTGATTCTACAATCACGGACTCTAGTCCCAGAGATCTGTGATGCCTTCGCATGGCCTCCAGTAGCGGCACTTGGTCCTTAGCGCTAATGTCCATTAGTCGCTGCTTCCTGGCCCACCATATTTCCTACGTGCTATCTCCCATGAGATCGCACACTCTCCAGGGTAACTTTGTCTTCATCTCTGGGGTCTTCCTCCCAACTCTGTGCCTCGGTGCAACAGCCCTGAAAATGAGTTGCGGGCTCTCAGCAGGCACTAGGCAACTCTTTGCTCGGTCTAGGGTTCTAGGGGGCTGCGGAGTCCTGTGCCTGGGGCTCAAGGCCCTTCCTTCTGTTTCCAGCCCGGTTGCTCATTCTCGACACCACTCACAGTCAGGTCTTCTGGCCACAAACAGATAAAAGCCTACCAGTGAAGACCTTGTAAAACACAATGGATAAAAGCCGGTTGGTCCTCTGGCCC
>NW_007069375.1:0-795 GCF_000164805.1 Carlito syrichta
GTCCTCGGATTGGGCTTCTCGCCACTTTCTGTCCAGCCACAGGAAGCCACAGCCATGCCTAGCATCTCTGCAGTCTCTCTGCCCATCTCTAGCTCAGCCCACAGTTGGGTAGGGAGGGGAAGGAGAACTTGGGCAGATTCAGGGAAGGGCACAGAAGGTGACTTCTTCAAGAAGTGGTTGGATCCTCATCCCATGAGCCAGGGTGTCTTCAAAATTCTCCACAATGCAATTTTCAGCCTGAGATGCCACCATACCGACTACTCTTCTGGCCTTCAAGACTCCCCTCTTTCTCACAGGGTGGCTATTTCTTTTTCTTTCTTTATTTTTTTTTTTGAGTAAGCGTTTCTCTCTTTTGCCCAGGCTCTAGTGCAGTGACACAAGCATGGCTTACTGCAGCCTCAACCTTTTGGGCTCAAACAATCCTTTGGCCTCAACCTCCCAAGTATCTGAGACTACAAGCATGAGCCACCATGCCTGACTAATTTTCTTAATTTTTTGTAGAGACGAGATCTTACCCTGTTGCTCAGACTACAAGCATGAGCCACTATATCTGCCTAATTTTTTAAATTTTTGTAGAGATGAGGTGTACCTCTGTTGTTCAGGCTGGTCTCGAACTCCTGTGCTCAAATAACCCTGAGATTTTAAGCATGAGCCACTGAACCCGGGCCAACGTGGCTATTTCTTAATAATCCAAGCTCTTGTATTGAGTTGTAGAACATTGGGAAGAGTCCTTATTTGTGTAGCTCAGAGGGTCTTTTAGTCAGTCTCATTGCCTTTTACAGTTTATGTTTCTGA
>NW_007069376.1:0-1230 GCF_000164805.1 Carlito syrichta
CAATCCAAGTTCACTGATTCCCAATATTTTTAACAATTAATATTATCAACTTAACACTATACTATTAACCTATTACAATTTAACATAACGCCTTATAACTCAGTTAAAACTTATTCTTAAACTACAAAACTTTACTATAATTCATGTTTCATATGTCTAAACTTTAATTTTCATATGATCTAGTTATTGGACTTTAATACTATGCTATATCCTATTAAGCTAATACCTTATCGTTAATTCTTTTATAAATCATATAGTAACTATTACACTTGAATAATGTAGCAAAAGGAATCAAAACAGCAAGCATAGATTTACGCAGCTATGAGTGTATATGTATATATTTTATCCCAACAAGTCTACTCTAAAAATCAAATAGTAGCTGTCACACTCTTGAACAAGGAAATGCAGGGCTTCCAAGATGGCGGCCATGGGCTGAAGCAGACAGTTTCGGTAATTAACGAAACAAAAGAAAACGTTCTACCTGGCTAGGGGCAGGGGACAAAACTATCATGGTAATTTAGTTTCTAATCTTAGCCCTAGGGGAAACAGCTTTTCGGGAACAAGGACTACCCAGTCTACCAGGAAATAGAAGTAAAAAAATATCTAGAAAGAAGCTAAACTTAGAAAGACAGAAACAATTCCGCCATGCACCTTCCATCAAGTGTACTGAGATTCACTTATAAGTTTTACTGCCATGTATGCACACTGGTCACCAATCACACGCCAATATCATAGGTATAACTGATATCCTATGTCAGAGGCGATCTTCCAGATGGGCCTTTACAGGCCTCAGCCATGTAGCTATAGATGTTGGCTCCCAACATTTCCCCCTTTTTTATTAAAACAAACGTAAAACATCTTGGCTTCTGTCTTAGGTTGTTCTCGCCTCACCATAGTTGTTACCCGTCATTGGCCCGTTCCCCTTCCCTGCGGGGAATGCCTGTCTTAGGTTCATACTAGGTGGCTGGAATCTTACCCGTCACTGAATACCAAGAGCGTAAAGACTTAAGGGGACATAGGGAGAATGAAGAATGGTGAGCTGATGACACAAAATATTAGCCTTTATGACATAAGTGACCAGCTGATAGATGACATTATTTTTTAATTTTATTACTGTAAGAACTGCCAAATAAATATTATCAGAGTTACGTTGAACTGCTTTTCTTAAACGTTGGATGACGATTGGTAAGATAAACAGCAGAAAAAGAACAATTATACCAATAGTAATGA
>NW_007069377.1:0-464 GCF_000164805.1 Carlito syrichta
AAATAGTTATTTAACTATTAAACTAGGTGAATAACTAACTGATTTAACTAATTAACTAAAAGTCAGAAAGCAGACTTAAGTAGCTGAGTTAATTAGTTAGCTAACTAGTGAGCTAGCTAATTTAGCTAGCTGACTTAGCAAACGAAGTTAACTAGTTGGCTAACTAGATAGCTAGCTGATGTAACAAGTTGGTTAACGAGTTAGCTAACTGATGTAACTAGTTGTTAAACGAGATAGCTAGCTGACTTAACTTGTTTTCTGACAAGTCGGCCAACAATTTAGCTGGCTTAATACATTGACTGACTAAACGGCCGACTTGTTTGCTGGCCTAAAATGTTGTCCAAATAGTCGGCCAACTATTTAGGTGGGTTAACTAGTAGACTGACGAGTTGGCCCACTAGTTAGCTGGATTAACTAGATGACTTGCTAATTTTGTAGGCCTAACTAGTCATCCGATTAGTTGG
>NW_007069378.1:0-1274 GCF_000164805.1 Carlito syrichta
CTGCTGGAAAGCCATCTGGACCAGGGTTTTTTTTTTAGGAAGTTTTCTTATTACGTGGTAAATTTCCTTGATTGTTATCTGTCTATTTAGGGTCTCAATTTCTTCTTGTTCCAACCTAGGTAGGTTGTGTGATGTCAGAAAGTCTTCCATTTCCTTCTGGTTTTCAAGTTTGTTTCCATACAAGTGTACGTAGTAGTCTCTAATGATCTTTTGTATTTCTTCAGGGTCAGATGTGACTTCATCTTTTGTGGTTCTGATTATGCTTATTTGGTTTTTTTCTCGTTTTTTCTTGGTCAGTCTAGCTAGGGGACCATCAATCTTGTTTACCCTTTCGAAGAACCAGCTTTTTGTTTCATTGATTTTTTGTATTATCTTTTTGTCTTCTATGTCCTGGATTTGGGCTTTTATTTTGGTGATCTGGATTCTTCTGCTGAAATTAGGGTTTTTGTGGTCTTGCTTTTCCAGCTTCTTTAGGTGGCTTGTTAGGTTGTCAATTTCTGTTCCTTCCATTTTCCTCATGTGTGTTTGTAGGGATATAAATTCCCCTCTTATTACAGCTTTTAAGGCATCCCAGAGATTTTGGTAAGATGTTTCTTTATTTTCATTTGTTTCCAGGTATCTTTTGATCTCTATTTTGATGTCATCATTGACCCAGGAGTTATTTAGCATCATGCTGTTTAGTGTCCATGTCTTTGTGGGTTTTGGGGGGACTTTGTTGGTGTCAATGTTTATTTTTATTCCACTGTGGTCCGAAAAGGTGCATGGCAGAATTTCAGTCCTTTTAAATTTGCTTATACTTGATTTGTGTCCAATTATGTGGTCGATCTTAGAATATGTTCCATGTGGTGATGAGTAGAATGTGTATTCTGTGGTCTTTGGATGGAGTGTTCTATAGGTATCAATTAAGTCCATTTGGTCCAGAGTCTCATTGAGGTTCCGGATCTCCTTGCTGATTTTTTGTCCTGATGATCTGTCTAAGGTTGTGAGTGGTGTATTAAAGTCCCCAGTTATTATGGTGTTAGAGTCAATGTCTTTCTTTAGTTTTCCTAGAAGTTGCTTTATGAATGTTGGTGCGCCTATGTTGGGTGCATATATGTTTAGGATAGATATTTCTTGTTGATGGAGTGAACCTTTTATCATTATGTAGTGGCCCTCTGTATCTTTTTTAATTTTTGATAGCTTAAATGGTATTTTGTCTGAAATTAGGATCGCGACTCCTCCTTTCTTTTGTGTTCCATTCGCCTGAAAATTTGTTTCCCATCCTCTTACTTTGA
>NW_007069379.1:0-786 GCF_000164805.1 Carlito syrichta
AGATATAGTAGACATTATTACAGGCTAAAATAAAAATATTAAAATATAATGTAAAAATATATTGAAACCCAAGTTCTAGATCATAAGAAAAAACTAAGGTCTTAATTTTTTTAGTAATTAGATTATTTAATTTTTATCTTTGAATATAAAGGAGGTAGGATGCCAAAACCAAAAAACAACCCAGGATTTATTTATAAAAAATTGTGTATTTATTCTTACATGTTTAAACTTCAATCACCTTCAGAGTACTCTCTGTTTGATGCAATATACCTATTGAGACATTTTTCCACTGCTCAAAACAGTTTTTGAACTCTTCGATGCCTTTTAGTGTTTCTGTCATTTTTTGTTTCATCTCTTCCACATCAGTAAAAGACTTCCCTTCGAGAACTTTTTCATCTGGGGAAACAATAAAGTTGCTGCGGGTGAGACCAAGTGAATGAGGAGGGGGGGCATGAGGGACATGTCACTTTGGGTCAAAAACTGCAGAACACTCAGTGCGCTGTGGGCAGCTGCGCTTGCAAATCACCCATTATGAAATGGGCAAACTCGTTGAAAGAACCTCAGCAACAAAAAAAATCACTGAAGCTGAATGCAGCTTCTCAAAATGATGGCAGCTGGTACTCTGATGCCAATGGGTTCCTGGATCACTAGACTACTGAGGGAAGCCTGTGCTACATGGGGTTCACCCTCAAAAGATAATTCCGGTTTTCTTTTTGTCCCCCCTCGTAAGCAATTGTCTGAAAACTTTGGGGAGTGGATAGCCTTGCTAGCAATCTCAGAGTTTGA
>NW_007069380.1:0-756 GCF_000164805.1 Carlito syrichta
GCTCCTATGTGTGACAGAATTATTGTGCCTAGTGGAAGGTAGCATTTTGCTTTTACGGAATTAGTCATTTTGGTGTTTGTAGCTTGAGAATCTCCATGGTTAAATAAAATCAAGATTGTTGTAGAAAGAAACTATACAAATAATAGGTGTTCAGTCACATCACTTCACTTAGGACACATGGGGCACTAAGAGATTAAGTGATTTTCAAATGTTACATAATTGAATGTGCAAATGTCATAATCCCAGCTGTGAGGAGCAAATGAGATGATAGTGCTCAGTAATGCATAAATTAGATAAATAACTTGCAGGTCTAACGTATATGAAAGATCCTAACAGAATTTCAGTGCTTTTTATTTTAATTGTTTTTTTAAAAATAGTCTATCCTAATGTTGTGTATTATGAAATGTGTTTAAGTAACCATCAGACTCACTGCGGGAAATATTTAGATTTTTAGATTTTATTTTGTGTGAATTCGACAGTAAGAATAGTTATGTACAATGCCATGATACTTCATGAGTTTTTAAGTAGGGAAATATTTAGAACTGGTATTTAGAGCTAGTATCCTCACATTTCTCAAGTTTGACCCTTTAGTAAGCACCAATTCTGGCACCAGTTTTTACTCCATTTCTGACCTGTGTTCCCAAACTTAAGAGACATGGTGACTCCTTAGCTCTGAAACCTCTCATCCCCAAATAGAAATGCCGCCAGTTATTCATAATAAGTGTACCCATTGCTCAGGTACAAAAGAAAAAAAAA
>NW_007069381.1:0-1010 GCF_000164805.1 Carlito syrichta
CACTTTTCCCCCCCAAACTCCAGCCACCAAGTTTGCTGAAAGTATGGGGTTTATCAGTGAGGATTTATCTACCAATGCGTCTCGAGCTCTTCATTCAGATTGGCTTGCTCGGAATTGTCAGCCAAATTGTTGGAGGGTATGTATATATATTTAATTTTAAAAAGTAAATTATTTGAAAATATAGCTTATTTATACTTCTAAATAATGATATTCCTTATGTTCGCTGTTTCCTACCTGTTGCCTAGAGTGCTGGTTAGCATCCTGGCTGCACATTAGAACCAACAGTTTAAGTTAACTGTGGGCCTATGGGTACCTGAAAGTTCCCTGGCTACATTTGCAGCACGTCCAGGGTAGAGAAATACTGGCCTCTGGGAATAGTTTTCAAACTGTGAAAGTTCTGCTTTGACGGGGTAGGAGTTGACTAACCCAATCTGCTTGTATTTCCTTATAACAAAGTCTAAAAAAGTTGAAGTTTGGAAACCATTAGACTAAAAAGTTTCATAGATTGTATTTATAAGGGGGAGACCTCCCTGCCCAAAGAAAAGCCCCAGGGAGGAGTGGGCGGCAAGATGGCGACCGGGCATCTGAAGCCCTCTACAAGGGAAATCTGCAGTGGGTCTCTGACTCTCGCCCCGGGAGGCTGGGGACCCCAGCATTGCAGCCTGCTCTTCAGACAGAACTCGGCCATCACTATCGCTGGAACATCGCAAGGACTGGACAGTTTTACTGCATTGCACTGTCCCGTGGCTGCCGCAGCCCCTCCCCCCACCAGCGCTCCCGCCGCCGCCGCCGCCGCCGCCGCGGCCTCTGGCACGGGTAGCTCATCACAACCCGGCCGGAGGAGATCCACACCAAACCGCTTCAGGAAAGATCTGCTGGGATCGCTGCCACCGCTCCTGCGTCCGAGACTGTCCTGTCCGCCTGGCGTGGGGATCCGGTTGCCTGCTCGGAGGCAGGCAGCCATCTTGTTCCTGTCTGGCCCCACCCCCTCTGGGGCGAGCAGCTGAGAA
>NW_007069382.1:0-747 GCF_000164805.1 Carlito syrichta
CCAGATTTGGGGTAGGGGCGAATGTATATGGTACTGGGTGTCTGCGTGTCTGTTTGTCACGTCCTGTGCATGATGGGTACACACTGATATGTCCCTTTATCGTGTAGATTCTGCGCTGCTGTCTGTAGGCATTGTTCTCGTCTCAATGTTGGTGTGCACATTCCTGCCACGTGTGTGCAATTCCTAGAGCATGTTTTTCGAGTGTGTGTGTGTGTGTGTGTGTGTGTGTGTGTGTGTGTGCGCTTGCGCCCGCGCGCTCGGGGAGTTGTGACAGTGTCACTTGATTGCAGCGGGAACATTGAAAGAGATTACATCTAGCTAGTACTGTTTGCTTCCTGGGCAGTTCTACTTGACTACTTTTACTTTTCTTTTTTTCATTTTTTTTTTTTTTTTTTGAGTTAAAGTCTCGCTCTGTCACCCAGACTGGAGAGCACTAGTCGCTCCCGACCACTACAGCCTCAACCTGCTTGTCACTGGCAATCCTTACGCCTCAGCCTTCCAAGAAGCTGGAACTATGGGCGCGTGCTACCCCTCCCAACTCATTTATTTAAATTTTATTGTAGAGATGAGGTCTCACCAAAATTGCCCCGGTGGGTCTCGAACCCGTGGACTCAGGCAGTCAGCTCACCTCAGCCTCCCAAAGTGCGTGAGATTACAGACTGAACCCCCAAACCCGGGGGACTTTTATTTTCTTAACCCTTTTGGAGGTTCCGATTTATCATGGATATAATGTTTCTAGAGTAATGC
>NW_007069383.1:0-771 GCF_000164805.1 Carlito syrichta
CCATATTCTTGCAAGATGTGGATGTGCCATCCAAGCCGGCACGGGAAAACTCCTCCTCACCTTGGCTCTCCCTAACCTGGTTCGCTAACCCTTTCTCCTTTCCATTTTCTGTTGACATCCCACGTTACTTTGACATGGAATGTTTAATCTGTGATTTTTATATATTGGTTAAGTGCACTACTATCTACTGTGTGTGATATTGGCTGGACTGGAGGAGTGGCTTGAGCCTGCCTGCCTGACGCTCTTACTACCTGGTAAAAGGGAAGTACGAAGTAGCGTTGTCTCCTCGGGAACACCGTGTAGCTTGTGGCTTTTAAGATCACACCAGCCTCGGTAAAATTCTGACATTTTGGAACACTACAAATATGGGTGTACCTGGTCTGACCTCGTGCCACTCAGGATATAGAATGTAGAAGTAATTATTTTTAGAGTGGTCATCTCACTCTGTCGTTCAGGTTGACTGCGGTGGCACAATCTCAACTCACCACCACCTCTACCTCATGGGCTCAGGTGACCCTTCCGCCTCGGCACCTCAGCCTCCCAAGTATCTGGGACTACAGGCATGTACCACCCCATGCCTGAATATTTATTTATTTTATTTTTGGTAAAGACAAGGTTTTGCTATCGAAAGGGTGTAAGTCGAAGTCAATATAGCCGAAAAGCTTGAATCCTTCCTAGGAAAAGGAGCAAAGCATTGCAAGGAGGGTGTTGCAGCCAGAACCCGGTTGCAGTATTACAAAGGCTACTCACACCGGGTGCAGTGGCTTACAC
>NW_007069384.1:0-1099 GCF_000164805.1 Carlito syrichta
CGAATGCCCAGATAGCTGATAAACATTATTTCTGAATGTGTCTGTGAGGGAGTTTTCAGAAGAGATTCACATTCAAATAAGTAGACTGAGTAAAGAAAATCCTTCCTCACCAATATGGGCACACATCATCCAATTTTTTGAGGGTCCAAACAGAACAAAAAGGCATAGAAAGTATGATCTCTCTATCTCTCTCTCTCTCTCTCCCCCACTTCAGCTGGCACAGCTCTCGCCTCTTCCTGTCTCTAACATCCGAAGTCATAGTTGTTGGGTCTGTGGGACTTACATAATTGGCTCTTCTGGTTCTTAGGCTTTCAGACTTGGACTAAATTGCAACACTGACTTTCCTGGTTCTCCAGCTTGCAGATGGCAATGGTTGGGGTTGGATTTCTCAACCTCCATAATCATGTAGCCAATTTACATAATAAATCTCTCTCTCTCTCTCTCAGGGGCCCTGACTAATACAGACATCTAAACAAAACAAAACAAAACACTGTATTGGAAACTTAGAAAATATGCTACTTTGAGGAATTAAATTGCCCTTGCAAAAGTGTTCATTATCTTAATTAAAATAATAGACATAATCTCTATTTATAGAAAAAAGATAAGTCTTGGAGAAAAAAAGAATGGAGAATTCGTTTATTATTCATATGCATTATATATCTATAGAGAGAGAATGCCTTCTCTCTTTGTATGAATCAGTTTTGCATTTCTATAAAGGAATACCTCAGTCTGGGTAATTTATAAAGAAAAAAAGGTTTATTAGCTCACTGTTCTGCATGACACTGCCATCTTCTTGGCTTCTGGTGAGGCCTCAGAAATGTTTTTACTCATGATGAAAAGTGAAGGGAGCCAGGCTCAGTGGCTCAGCCTGTAATCCCGCACCTTTGGGAGTCTGAGGTGAGTGGACTGCTTGAGCCTGCAGGTTTGAGATCCGCCTGGGTGGCAAGACCTCATCTCTACAATAAATCAAAAAAATCAGCCGGGCGTGGTAGCACAAACCTGTAATTCCGGCTACTCGAAAGGCTGAGGTGGAAGGATCACCTGAGCCCAGCAGGTCGAGGCTGCGGTGGCCGGGAGTGGCCACTGCACTCCAGTCTGG
>NW_007069385.1:0-655 GCF_000164805.1 Carlito syrichta
AGCGAAGACCGGGACGCGCGATGCCTATCCGCCGTCACTCGCCGCGCGACGTGTCTCGGAGCCTGGGCCGAGCGCGCCGCTCTGATGCCGCTCCTCGGCCCTTCGGGTGGCAGAACACCCGGACGAAGAGGCACGCCGCTGGCGACGGCTGTCCCCGTGCGATCGGGATTCCTCGGGTGTCTTTGGAAATCCCGTCGTGTGAATGGCTGGGAGGCCGAGGCGGAAGGGTCGCCCGAACCCGGCGGGTCGAGGCGGCGGGGGCGTGAGCGTGCCGGCGCCCTCCGGTCCGGGCCGCGGGGTGAAGGAGGGGAAAGAAAAAAGGAGAGGAGACGGCTGGCCGAGAAGAAACGCGGTTCGGGGGGGCCCTGGCCTCCTGTCGCTGGCGGTATCCGTACGTACGTCAACGTTAGATTCTGGGAAGAACCCGCCAGTCTGGAGACCGGTTTCCTTGGACGCTGGCATTTAGGATCTGTTAAGCTGTTTATCTGTTTGTCTGTCTGTTTGTTTGTTTTTCTTTTCGGGTCGAGGCCGTCGTCCCGCCTCTGCCTCCCAGAGGGCTGGGATGACAGGCTTGAGCCACGGCACCCAGCTTGTACGCTTTCTTCCTCCTCCCCCCCCCCCCCTCTTTTTTTTTGTTCCGAAGAGGTGGGGTACA
>NW_007069386.1:0-964 GCF_000164805.1 Carlito syrichta
CTGGCAATTTACAGATGCCACCTTCTGTATCCTCCTCCAGATTCCTGGCAAAAATAAACAGGACACAACTTTCAAAATTACAGTTGTAAAGGAACACATACATTCGTGATCATAGGAAAACATCCGTCTTTATTTTATTGTTTTCAGAGAAAGAAAAACATGCCCAGCCTGTTTCTCTGCTTTTGCAGAGTGGAGACGCTCTCTGGAACCTACAAGAGGAAGCTTCTCTGGCACTGTGGGAGGGGAGGTGGGCTGGTGAAAGGGCCCTGGGGGGTATTCTTTGGGCTTTCTGGGCTGTCTGCAATGATAGTGAAGGCCAGATGTATCTGAGTAAGACACAAGAGGAACTGGCAATGTCCCCACAGGGATGTTTCCTCCTGTCACTGCCCCTTGTTGTTGTTATTGTTGTTTTTCTTCTTATCTACCCAGTAAAGGAAAAAAATATTTGCTTTGCAATGTCACAGCAAAAAAACCTACCATAGCAGCTAGAACGTGGCCAGTTTATAGCAGACAGACTCATGCAGTCCATCTAGAAAAAGAGGAAGCAGGAAGGATTCGACCCTGCCGTGCTCTGGGGAAGTGATTTTGATAAGAGAGTTCACCCCGCTGCAGCCAGGGGGAAGAACGAGGAAAAACATTCCAGAAGCTCTGTCAGCAGGCCACCATCTTGGCCACAGAAAACTTAACCAGACCCACAAAAGTTGAAAAGTCACCGTTTCTGTAGTAGATAAGTCACTTTAATTCAGACTTTATTAACAAGTGACAATTTATTGCTGTGGAATAAACATCCTTTTGACTCATGGAAAAAAGGACACATACAACCTGAAGACAATTTGATTTTTCTTTATTGGATGCTATACTGCACATGATATTTACAGATGTAATTAAACAGAATTTATAACAGAATTTATAAGACTGCTGTGGTGGAACATTTTAAGAAGTTATTCTGAAAGACTCATAATGG
>NW_007069387.1:0-1390 GCF_000164805.1 Carlito syrichta
CAATTCTTGAGAAAACAAGTGTCAGCCCTCAAACTGCTAGTCACGAGATGTCGTTGAGCACAGAACCCGAGGATGCGACCTTGAGAAAGCAGATATAGGCAGCAAAAGCGGCAAGTGACGGGGTGCTGTCGAGGGAGAGCGGTCAGCTTCACGGGACACCGGAGGCTGACATCCCGTCCGCGAGGTTCACGTAGTGAATTATTGTAACAGGGGCCCTCCCACCTCTTCCCCCGGGGAAGCCTGTCACTCACCTTAGGGGACACCCGGAGGTCGCCTCCATCGGCTGCCTGGCGATGTCTCGGTGTCTCACATCAAGGCTCAGGTGGAATCTGCCGCATGTATTTCCATCCCAGGCGCCCACATCGCGGGACTCTGTGAAGCAGCCCTGAAGCGCAAGCTGGACTTCAAGTCTGTGACTCACCCTCCCTCAGCTGATTTGGGGATAGGGCCGGTGATGAAACACGCACTCACAAGCACACATCACCTTCTCACACACGCGCATATCCCCAGAACAATGAATTTTGTAGTAGAACCTAAATGCCGTATCTTGGGAAATATTTTCACTTCACAATTTGAAACGATAACTCGTTCAATCTTCAATGATTAACCCTTAGGTTAATGTGCAGCTTTTTTTCCTCACAACATCGAAAATTCTAGGCCACCCAATCTTTAGTAGGATTTGGGAATCATGAGAGCTGTGAAGAAGAGCGTACAACACTCGGAAAAACAAAATAAAATAAACCAGAACGAAACAGAAACGCCTCACACCAGAAAAACAGGGACAATCACAGCAGGCCTGAAGAGAGTCTGTGGGCTCCTCGGGAAGGCAATGAATATATCATACTCACCTGTCCTACGATTATAGTACATTTCTCATTTCCATGATTATTATGAGAAAACAACTCATCTTTTGGGAGGATACTTAATACTTTAAGACTAAAGTATAACATAAAATACACTATACAGTTCTTAAACACACAGTTAAAATTTTTTTAATAGCTTCAGGGTGTCCACATGATTTTTGCTCACGTGGATACGTTCTGTTAGTGTAAAAAAGGCTGGTCTTTAAGTGTACCCTCCAGCACACCTGTGTGCACTTTACCTGGTAGGTAACTTTTCATTCCTATGCACCCTCCAGCTTTGGAGTCTTCAACATCCACTATGACCTTCTATCTGCCTTTGCGATGTCTTACTGTAACTCCCACTTATTGGCCGGGTGCAGTGGCTCATGCCCGTCACCCCAGAACTTTGGGAGACAGAGGCAAGAAGATCGCCTGAGTCCAGGGGTTCAAGACTGGCCCGGGCAACTTGGCAAGACCTCATCCCTACAATAAATCAAAAAAATCAGCCAGGTGTGGTGCCGTGCATCTACGGTTCCAGCTACCCGGAA
>NW_007069388.1:0-805 GCF_000164805.1 Carlito syrichta
GGATTGTTCTGGCTATTCTTTGGACGTTTGTGTTTCCATATGAATTCCTGTGTTGTTTTTTCTAGGTCTGAGAAGAATGTTGTTGGTAATTTAATGGGTATTGCATTGAATTTGTAGATTGCCTTAGGTAAGATGGACATTTTCACAATGTTGATTCTTTTAATCCATGAGCATGGGATATTTTTCCACTTGTTCATGTCAGCTTTGATTTCTTTGCGCAGTGTTTTGTAATTTTCATTGTAAAGGTCTTTCACGTCTCTGGTTAGGAAGATGCCAAGGTATTTCATTTTTTTGTGGCTATTGTGAATGGAATTGTGTTTTTTATTTGGGTTTCTGTTTGTTTATTATTGGTGTAGAGAAATGCGATTGTCTTTTGTACATTTATTTTGTATCCTGAGACTTTGCCAAAGGACTTTATCAATGTAAGGAGGCTTTTGACAGATTCTCTTGGGTTTTCAAGGTACACAATCATATCATCTGCATAGAGAGATAACTTGACTTCCTCTTTTCCTATTTGAATACCTCTGATTGCCTCCTCTTCTCTGATTGCTCTAGCCAGGACTTCCAATACTATGTTGAACAGGAGGGGAGAGAGTGGGCATCCTTGTCTAGTTCCAGTTTTCAGGGGAATTGGTTCCAATTTTTGTCCATTTAGGAGTATGCTGGCTGTGGGTTTCTCGTAAATGGTTTTTACTATTTTGAGGTATGTTCCCCGTATGCCTAGATGTTCAAGGTTTTTATCAGAAGGGTGCTGGATTTTATCAAAGTTTTTCTGCATCTATGATATGATCATGTGCTTTTGTTT
>NW_007069389.1:0-732 GCF_000164805.1 Carlito syrichta
AGGCTGTAGGAGGATAGAGAAGACTGTTTTCCTGATTCTTTAGAAGCAGCTTTTGAGCTACTTGGCTTTAGCCAAAAGGCTTTTCAGTCTTAGATGGAAAACTGAATTGAGACTACTAGAACCTAGCTAGGAGGGAGGGAAGCAAATCCAGGAGTAAAGGTATTAGGAAGAGGATAGAGCCAGGTCGTGTATATGGCCAGTTCTCCAGGTGAAAACTAGTCGTGGGTCTTATCTATTTCAGGCACAACTTGGGTTGGTTGATTTGTCGGTTAACCTGTGAGCCCGATATAGTGGCGTGCATCTACAGTACCTTCCAGGTACTTGAAAGTCTGAGGCAGAAGGATAGCCTGAGTCCACCAGTTGGAGGCTGCGATGGCCATGAGCACCTCACTGCACTCTAGCCTGAGTGACAAGAGAGAGAATCCAACTCATAAAGAAACCAGATGCCTACAACTCCAAACACCCTGTTTCTATGATAAATGCCTCAAGGCCTGCTCTTGACTGCAAATGGTATGCTCTAGAACTACACAAACTCTGAGGAAACTGAAATCCTGGCCCTCTACTTCCTGTGCTGAGACCTCTTGGAAGCTGCTAGCTCAATCTTGGTCCCTCATTCACCAGAATTTCCCCAAATCTCTGCATCTGGCTCTAGCTTCTACCAGTTCTGTTCAATCCTTGCTTCCTCAATAGCTGGGCATGCATAGATGTTTCTGACTTCTTTCATGAAACTAT
>NW_007069390.1:0-1300 GCF_000164805.1 Carlito syrichta
GAGACTCAAACCTGTGGGATGGGTACACGCTTGACTGAATCTGGGCTCGCTGAGGAGCCTGAACACCCAGCTTGGTGAGCATTGGACACCAGGAAAACTGGACAAGCTTTTGCCTGGTGAAGTCACGTGGTTGTGGCAGCACTGAGGGTGATGGGAAGGGATCTGGCCAGGAAGGAAGAGGCCACAATGGAGAGATGAGATTTGCAAAGTCCTGGCTATGTACTGCAGAAGACAGTGTTGAAACTGAGAGACAAAGATGTAATGAGCACATATCCTTCTTAGCACTTATTTTTGCCTTGTAGTATAACTGTCTGTATATGTTCAACCATCTACTTTAGTGTTTAATGTAATGTAGCTTCCCCCCAGCACATGATATTGCCTTTTTCTTTCTTTCTTGAGTCATGGTCTCACTCTATCACCCAGTCTGGAGTGCAGGGGCACAATTACGGATCACCGAAGCAACGATCTTCTGGACTGAAGAGATTTTCCTGCCTCAGCCTCCCACATAGCTGGGACTACAGGTTTGCACCACAACGCCTGGCCAATTTCTCTATATTTTTTATTTTGTAGAGATGAGGTCTCACTGTGCTGCCCAGGCTGGTCTCAAACTCCTGAACTCAAACAATCCTCCCACCTCAGCCTCCCCAAATGCTGGGATTACTGGCATGAGCCACCCTGCCTGGATGTTATTGCCCATTTCTTATAGTGGCAATCCAAGAGACCTCAGTGAATAAATTAATAAAAGGAAAAGGAGAAAGGAAGGAGAGAGGGAAGGACAGAATAGGATGAGAGGAAGGAAGAGGGAAGGAGGCAAGGAATAGCTGGTTACAGCTGTGTGCTTCTGATGACCCTATGACACCCTGAGATGCCCCAGGAGTGCAGAGAGTTGGGACTTCCATGGGGTCTTGGAGGAGAGGGTATGAGGAAGGAGACATCATCGATCAGCATGTCTGTCTGCCTCTGGCCCAGCATGGGACCTGCCAAAGAGATGCCAGGTTCTAGTCCTGAATTTATGACACACCTACTGAGCGACCTTAGATGAGCCACTGAACTCAAACCTAGAGATAATGTCAGAATGTCTCCCGCTTGTGAGACGATCACTGATCCTTAACCACCCTCTCATGGCCATAGTGGTGATGCGTGTGCTGGTGTAGTTAGCAGCTGATGGGAGGCAGGAGTTGGCTCACATGTTCTGGCTTCATGACAACTGTTTCTTGGCCATACCCAATGCATACATACTAAGCCTTGGGACCCACGTACATTTGCATGATGGGTTGACCCACTGTGGGTTTCCTCTCTT
>NW_007069391.1:0-854 GCF_000164805.1 Carlito syrichta
CATTATAATTGTTCAAGTTCCTCTTATGAGTGAGAACATATGGAACACTGTTCTTTGTTTCTGTGATAAATCGCTGAGTATGTTCGACTCCAAATCCATCCAGGTTGCTGCAAAATCCATATATTTTTTGTTCTTTCTGGGTTCATAATATTCCATTGTGTATATGGGCCACATTTTTTTAATCCAGTTCAGCTTTGATGGACAACATGGTTGTTTCCGTGTTTTTGCTATTGTGAATAGAGCTGCAACAAACATGTGTATAGGTATCTTCTTGTAGAATAATGTGAGTTCCTTTGGAACTGGAAACCCATTCCTATTTGGAAACCTAAAGGCTAATACCTTAAGAAATAAGATAGATAAGTGGGACCTCATCAAATTAATGAGCTAATACAAAGCAAAATTAATCATCAAAAGAGCAAGGAGACAGCCCACAGTATGGGAAAAATATTAGCCAACTGTAAATCTGACAAAGGCCTAATAGCTAGGATCTACAAAAAACTCAATTGCACCAAAGAGAAAAAAAAACAAACAGCCCCTTTAAAAAGTGGGCAAAAGACATGAATAGACAGTTTTCAAAAGAAGATATACAGGCAGCCAACAGACACATAAAAAAGTGCTCAGTCTCACTCATCATCAGAAAAATGCAAATCAAAATCACACTGAGATACCACCTAACCCCTGTAAAAATGGCCATCATTGATAAACTACAACAGATGCTGGCAAGGATGTGGAGAAAAAAGAACGCTTCTACATTGCTGGTGGGAATGCAAACTTGTACAACTTCTCTGGAAAATGGTCTGGAGATTTCTGAAAGAACTAGAAATTGACCTTTCATTGGCTAGCAACCTTTAAAA
>NW_007069392.1:0-1695 GCF_000164805.1 Carlito syrichta
CTGTAGATTCTCTTAAGTAAGATGGTCATATTCACAATTTTGATTCTACCAATCCATGAGCCTAGGACACTTTCCACTTGTTTGTGTCATCTTTGATTTCTTTGAGCAGTGTTTTGCAGTTTTTATTGTAAAAGTCTTTCACATCTCTTGTTAGGAAAATGTCAAGGTATTTCATTTTTTTTGGCTATTGTGAATGGGATTGTGCTTTTTATTTGGGTTTTTGTTTGTTTATTATTGGTGTAAAGAAATGTGATTGTCTTTTGCACATTTGTTTTATACCCTGAGACTTTTTCCAAATCTTTTATCAGTGCAAGGAGGGTTTTGACAGATTCTCTTGGGTTTTCAATGTACACAATCATGTCATCTGCAAAGAGAGATAACTTGACTTCCTCTTTTCCTTTTTGGATACCTCTGATCACCTTCTCTTTTCTGATTGCTCTAACCAGGACTTCCAAAACTATAGTGATCAGGAGGAATGAGAGTGGGCATCCTTGTCTTGTTCCAGCTTTCAGGGGAAATGGTTCCAATTTTTATTTGTTTAGGAGTATGATGGCTGTAGGTTTCTCATAGATGGCTTTTACTATTTTGAGGTATGTTCCATGTATGCCTAGATGTTTGGGAATTTTTATCAAGAAGCAGTGCTGGATTTTGTCAAAAGCTTTTTCTGCATCTAATGCTATAATGAGGTAGCCTTTGCTTTGACATCTGTTGGTGTATTTAATTACATTTGTGGTCTTGTGAATGTTGAACCTGTCTTGCATTCCAGGGATGAAGCCTACTTGGTCATGTTGGATGATTTTTGAGAGGTGTTATTTAATCTGGTTTGCTAGGATCTTGTTGAGAATTTTAACATCTATGTTCATCAAAGATATTGGCTTGTAGTTCTCTTTCTTTTTAATCTCTCCATTAATGTCTTGATATCTGGGTTTGTAGTTTGAGACCAGTCATTCTGGGGGCTTTTCATTGTTTGCATTCTGAAATCAATTTTCTCAGTGTCTGACCTCCCAGGGGTCTGTAATAGACCCATATTCTTCTTTTCATTTTTCTTCATTTGTGTAGATCTTTCTCTCCCCCTTTCCCTCCCCTTCTTTAAATCTGTGTTTCAGGAAATGTGAAGTTGCTTTTACTTCTTCTTGTCCAATCTCCTGTTCTTCCTTATGAGCATCCTCTGGCTTTGTTCACTTTTGAGGCTGGACTGTGGTTTGGGGCTGTACTTTTTACTGTTTTGAGATTTAATTGAGGGGGAGTTGTAATTCAGAATCTATCTGCAGATCCCAATATCCACCAACAGGTGTATGGGTTCACTGGAACCCACTTCCCCCACCTTACAGTCTTTCCATGCAGTGGGGTTTAGGTTTGCTCCCTGGAACTAAAGGAGGCAAGAAAAAGGAAAATAATGGAATAAGGGGGGTAAAGAAGAGATTAGAGAGAGAGAAGAGTAAGAGAGGAAACAGGCATACATACCAACTAATGAATAGAAAGAAACAAAAGGCCAGAAAAGAGTAAAAGCAAACAAATAAACAAGATTCTCTAAAGCATACCGGTAATCACACAAAGACAGTCTAATAAAATCATGCCTTTTGATGTGCTTTTCCCCAACACAAACAAGTAGTCTAACTTCAAAAAGCAAACAAAGTGAACAAAACAAACAATCAAAACAATAAAATCAAAAATCAAAATAAGAAACCAGACTAG
>NW_007069392.1:2552-4456 GCF_000164805.1 Carlito syrichta
ATAGAGCCTATAGTTTCAAAGTCTCTTACAGAATTAACCAGCCTATTTTTAGAACAGTGATTAAGTCATGAATTGCAACAAGATCCTAGCATGTGTGAATTTAAACTAGTTACAAAATATCTCTCTGTGCATGGTTTTCTCATCTGTAAAAGTGAAAATATTCATAGCTCCTTACTTCATGGGGTTATGGAAAAGTATAAAATAGTATGGTGTAAAAATCTCCAAACTACTCAATACAGATAAGCTGTCACGGTTGTCTCTTAGCAATCCTCCACCCTATGTGCTTGTCCTATTGAACTACTTAAAATTCTTCCAGTATTCGCTGTTTACTCTTGCTTCTACATGTTTACATAGGTTGAATTCTAGTTGTAAAATACAGCATCTCTTCATTCCCTATGGTTCACTTAATTTCTTCTTATTTATACTTTTAATATATGCATCATCTTCACAAGAAAGCCATCCCTGATCTCTTGTCATAACTAGGTCAGATGTTTCTCTGTGCTGTGCTCACAGTACTGTTTTCATTTCTAGTCATGGAGCTTATCTGTCTGTATCTCATCAGATTGTAAATTCTCTAGGGGTAAGGATCTTGTTTCCATTCCTAATGTTTAATGCAGAAACAGGCATTTGGTACTTTTGAATGACAGAAATAAATAAATGATGTGATCTCATTTTTTGGAATAATTGGTGAGCTAGTGATTCAATCCAAATATATTTCCTCTCAGAGTTTTATATTATAATTACCTATCAATTGCATGCTCACTGTATGCTATAACAATGGAAAAGTTCAAGAAAATTGCCTTGATACTGTGACCAGTACTCTCAAATTTAATGATTTACCATCCAAAGTTCCAAGTTCCTACAATATCTAGGGATTTACATTCATAAGATAAATCTTTAACAAGAATATATAGTTGTTAGTTTAGAACAGATACTGATTTCATCCTGGGAGCTCAGAGGAGCAGAAGGATGGCAAATAGGAATAGTTTTTCTTTCCAGTAAGAAGACAAGTAATTAGATGACTGAAGGAAATGAGAGAGCAAGCCAGCCAGTTAGCTGGGGGAAAGAGTATTCCTGGCTGAGGAATAAAAGCGAAAGCCATGAGGCAGAATCATGATTGATACTTTGAAGAAATATCAAGGAGGCCACTGTCACTTAGAGAATGTAGTAGAGGGAGAAAATAGTAAAGATGTTAGGGTGGATATGGGCAGATGACACAGAACTTTATAAAGTCTCTGGCATTTATTCTGATTTGGGAAGCCACTGATGGATTTTGAGTAAATATATGATATAATCTGAATTATGCTTTAAAAATTGCTCCACTGTGTTCAGAAGAAACCGTTTAGAGAATGGGAGAAGGAGATAAACTAGTTAGGAGAGAGGTTAAGAGGCAAGACATGGCTGGTGCCCTGGATTAAGGTATGACAATAGATAAAATATATCCAGGCAATGTGATTAAGTGAGATAATAAATCTTGAGGGAAAAATACATAATCTCTCACTATTTGTGTCTTTTTACCATTACCTATTATTGAGCCAGATTATGGATAAGAATGATGTATAACTTCTGCTCTAATTCAGTATATCTATGGATAACTAAAGAACCCAGAATTTCAACAGATATTTTTCGAAGTATGAAAAATAAAAATGAAAGAAATTATTTTTAAACACATTTTTTAAAAAATTGACAAAGTGAATTGTAGGTACAGATATCCTGTTCTGCTATCGTTTAATATATGTGACATTCTCATGAGGTACACTGCAGAGTATCTCATCACTAAGCAGAACTTACCACAGGATGCAATCATTTTGAATCTACTTCTGATAAATATAATCTTTCAGTTTCCAATTTAGACTTTTAAAAAAACATTTTCTTCAGATTAAAAATGTACTCTTAATCCTAAA
>NW_007069393.1:0-713 GCF_000164805.1 Carlito syrichta
ATGCTGAATTGTGAGTTCTGAAGGGGTGAGTGTGTGTGTGTGAGTGTGTGTGTATGAGTGAGTGTGTCTGGTGAACTTGGCCTTTCTGACTGATTACTCTGGCCTCAGACTGAGATCTGGAACAAGATTACGACGTATCTATCTACTGTAAGCAACTAAGAAACCCATTATGACATATGGAACAGAAGTTGCTACATATTGGAAACAAATATCAAATCACTACTGTCACAAAGAGAAAGAAAAACTATGAAGTGAGCTCTCAAATTACATCAGCTTCCTGCCTGCAGTTTTCAGGTCACCACACAGAGTAAAACAAACAAACAAGCCTAACTTACATTATTGTAAGATTAAGAAAAAAATACATCAGAGTAGAGGAAGTTGAAGGCAATTACAATTTGTGGAGCAGAATACTGTAGGAGAAGGAGCTATAGAAAAATTGAGATTCAGAAACCTTCACAGAGTTCCCATGAGCCTTTGACTGAGTTCTAATCTGTTCCTATGTGAGAAGAAATTTCTTCAAAGCCAGAAAATCACAATCAGAGAGCAATAGTCTAAAAAATTCCCTGCGTACAAACAGAACAGGGAATACTTCATGTTTTTGTCAGTGCAAATGGAAAGGTCTCCATATAGATATTAGAAGAACATTTAGATGAATATTACCTCAGTAGCATCAGTATTTGGGCTATACTAGACTTGTAGTAATGCCTGCTCTG
>NW_007069394.1:0-681 GCF_000164805.1 Carlito syrichta
TTCGGAGGCTGAAGTGAGTGGATTGCCTGAGTCCACGAGTTCGAGACCTGCCTGGGCAACTTGGTGAGACCTCATCTCTACAATAAATAAAAAAATTAGCCAGGTGTGGTAGCATGCACCTGTAGTTCCAGTTACTTGGAAGGCTGAGGCAGAAGGATCGCCGGAGCCCAGCAGGTCGAGGCTGCGGTGGCCAGGAGCGGCCACTACACTCCAGTCTGGGTGACAGAGTGAGACTCCAACTCAAAAAAAAAAAAAGCGCTTATAAAACTCTTAGCCCCCGCCTTTGGGAGGCTGAGGTGAGTGGATTGCCTGAGCCCGCGGGTTTGAGACTCGCCTGGGCAGCGAGACCTCATCTCTACAATAAATCAAAAAATCAGCCGGGCGTGGTAGCACATACCTGTAATTCCGGCTACTTGGAAGGCTGAGGTGGAAGGATCACTGGAGCCCAGCAGGTTGAGGCTGCAGTGGCCGGGAGCGGCCACTGCACTCCAGTCTGGGTAACAGAGTGAGACTCCAACTCAAAAAAAATAAAATAACAAATAAAACTTTTAGCACAGTACCTGGCATAGAACACTTGCCTGTTAATGTTATCTTGCCCCGAGTTCCCCAAAAGTGCTTTTTTCCCTCAAGCAGGAGGAATAGATTTTGACTAAAAAGGATGAGGTTGGGGGGGGGGGTTAG
>NW_007069395.1:0-526 GCF_000164805.1 Carlito syrichta
GTGCATATATGTTTAGGATAGATATTTCTTGTTGATGGATTGAGCCCTTTATCATTATGTAGTGACCTTCTGTATCTTTTTTGATTTTTAATAACTTGAAGGGTATTTTGTCTGAAATTAAGATCGCTACTCCTCCTTTCTTTTGTATTCCGTTCACCTGAAAGTTTGTTTCCCATCCTCTTACTTTGAATCTGTGGGTGTCCTTTCTAGTGAGGTGAGTCTCTTGAAGGCAATATATTGTTGCCTGATGATATTTAATCCATTTTGCCATTCTATGTCTTTTCAGTGGTGCATTTATTCCATTCACATTTAGGCTAATAATTGAAATGCAAGAGTTGATCCCTGTCATAAGGTTCTTACAGAGTTGTTCCTGTTTGTTTGTTGTCTTTCTCTGGGTTCTGGAGTTGGTTCATGTGTGTTTTTAATCTTTTGCCTGTACTCTTGTGAAGAATGCTGTTGTTCTTTTTTCTTTTTCTTCTGTGTTCAGTACTTTCTTCTGTGTTTCTTGTACAGGTGGTCTGGTGAC
>NW_007069396.1:0-807 GCF_000164805.1 Carlito syrichta
CTGTACTCTGACTCAATTTGTGAATTTGGGACTGAGGAAAGTTAGGAAGCAATAGAGACTCACTGAGTTCATAAAGAATCCTTTGTTAGCAAAAGTAAGTTTTCATATTTTGTGACCTCCATAAAAAGATCCCCTATTTCAGACCAACATACATTGACTTATTGAAACCAGTTCTGCTTGCTTCATGCCTTCATAAATGTGACTTGATTCCTCTAGTACATGGTGTAAGAAGCAGGACCAGAAGGAGGGGGCATGATGGAGAGGGCTGGAAAACTTGACAAATATTAAGGTGCATAGTATGTTAAGAAGCACATAAAAATATTTGCCTTATGAATTTGTTTAGCATAAATCTTAATGCAGATATTTTAATTATATCATAATTACTTCAGTACAATAAATCAGAGTGGAAGATCTTTGACTTGATTTTTAGAATAAGCCATTATGGTAGATTTTTATGCATGACTCAAACTGGAAATGTTGGCACACATTTCATGTAAGTTTACTGGTCTATAGAAGGCCTGTGGTCACATCTCTAACATCTTAGGACACCTGCTTCATATTTTTAAAATGTTAGGCCTCTATTTGAAGCCTGGGAATCAGGAATTTCTTCAGTTATTACCCATCAAAGTTAAGTTCTTGGTAAAGACTTTTAATACTAGAGCTACTTGTAGTTTTGCCTAGTGGGTTTCAGATGTTATAAAATGTGTAATATTTTAGATATTGGATCTGGATGGATCAATGCATATTCAACAAAGAAGTATACTCTATCCTATCAAATTTTGGGTTCATTAAAAATTTGGACTGCCA
>NW_007069397.1:0-773 GCF_000164805.1 Carlito syrichta
TCACCCAGGCTGGAGTACAGCGGCCTGCCCACAGCTACTGCAGCCTCAACCTCCTGTGTTCACATGATCCTTCCACTTCAACCTCCCAAGTAGCTGGACCTACAGGTGTGTGCCACCATGCCTGGCTAGTTTTTGGATTTATTGTAGAGACGAGGTCTCGCCATGTTGCCCAATCTGGTCTCAAACCCATGGGCTCAGGTTATCCTCTCACCTCCACTTCCCAAACTGCTGCAATTACAGGCCTGAGTCACTATGCCCAGCCCGTTCATGTTTCTATCGCTATGATTTTAATTCTAAGTGGAGGTGAGGGTTTGGTAAAGCTTCCCTACATTATTGGACTGTGCATTTTATTCTTTTTCCAAAGTAGGTAAGACTGTAGGAGAGGGTGTTCCTAGTGATTCTCAACCCTGGAGCCTCATTAGCATTAACAGAGAGCACTTAAACCTTCCCATGCCTAAGCTGCATCCCAACCAATGAAGTGGGAATGGTGGGGACTCGAGCATCTGTACCCCCGCATTGCATGGGCTGCCCCCATGATTCTGCTTGGGTACCAGAATTGAGAACCATTTTACTAGATTCAACTATCGCAAGAAACTTTGGGCTGCTGTAAGAAAACATGCAGATTATTGAATCAAGGTGGCCCTGTGACTATCTGATTGGTTCCCACCTGAATGTCAGATGTCCTGGAGCACAGAGATGTGTCCAGAATAGCCACCTGGCTTGAAAAGCTACATAAGATCCTCTCGAGAAGAATAGGAGGCCACAAAGGGGCC
>NW_007069398.1:0-852 GCF_000164805.1 Carlito syrichta
TCCTGTAATCCCGCGCCTTTGGGAAGCTGAGGTGAGTGGGTTGCCTGAGCCCGCAGGTTCGAGACCGGCCCGGGCAGGCGAGACCTCATCTCTACAATAAAATCAAAAAATTAGCCTGGTGTTTTAGCGCATGCCTGTAATTCCGGCCACTAGGAAGGCTGAGGCGGAAGGATCGCCAGACCCCAGCAGGTCGAGGTTGCGGTGGCCGGGAGCGGCCACTGCACTCCAGTCTGGGCGACAGAGTGAGACTCTAACTCAAAAAAAAAAAAAAAAGAAAAAAAGAAAAAGAAAGGGGGTAAGGATTAAACAACTATTCCTAGGATACCACGTTAACTACTTGGGTAAGAAATTCAATAGAAGCCTAAACTTCACCGAGTGACAAACTTGAAATTTAAAAAAAAGCCTATATATATATATATATAGCCACACAGCAGCCATAAAACATGCGGGATCAAAGACAGAGGAACCAGAGACATATTCAACAGGAAATTAGCGAAGTGCAGGGCCATTCTTGATATTTTCCTAAAGTGCAAATGAAATGAGATAACATACGTATAAAAAGTATCAAAATTATCTAACTGAAAAATTTTCTCTAAAAATTATCTTAAAATCAATGATGGGCATGGTGGTTCAACCAAAAAAAAAATTATCTTAAAATCAGAGATAAACAAAAATTGTATTTAATAGCTTGATTTAATTTTTCTCTTTACTTGAGGGGCTAGGCTCTTCATTGCTGAAAATCGTGTATGATTCAGTGTTAGATATTTGCTGTTTAAATTTGCATTACACTTCTTTCTTAGATAATATACTTTGATGTTCATAGGAGTGCTCTATCGAGTTGTCGTCATTCTC
>NW_007069399.1:0-1946 GCF_000164805.1 Carlito syrichta
CTCCCCTGTGCACCGTGGACCACGGGCTGGGCCCCCTGTGCTGCAGAGGACCCCGGGCCAGGATTCCTGTGCCAACGTTGCCTGAGGAGCCGGGCCCCTGTGCCACCAAGGACGGTGCAGCCAGGCCCTGGCACCACCGGGGACCCACGGGGTCAGTCACCCGCACCGCAGGCCCTGCAGTGTTGGCGTCCTGAGGGCAGAGGAGGGAATTTCAGTGAAGCCACTTCTTGACATTGACCCTACACAGTAAGTTTAGAAGCATTTATCTTGTTGAATTTTCTCATCTGTCTTTTGGTAAATGCTAGTAGCGGAATTGCTGGATTCTGTGGTATCTTATGCATAATTGTTTAGGAAAGTGCTCTATGATTTTCGTAGAAGATTCACCATTTTACATGATCTTCAGTAATTGTTAATGGGTCCAATTCCTTTACATTCCCCTATCTATTTTCCATATTATTCTCTTTTTTTGGAATGGTCAACTAGTGGGTGAGTAGTGGAATCTCGTTTTTTTGTTCTTATTTTTGTCACAAGAACAGATACAGGAAATCAACACCGAATTTTAAGTGTACACACAGGAAAGCTAACTATAAACACAGTGTTGTACAGCAGCACTCTAGAATATATTCATCTTGAATAAATGAGGGACTCTTCATTGCTGTTTTGATTCACATTTCCCTAATGCTTAGTGATGTGCTTCTTTTCAAGAGTTTTACAGGTCATGTATGCATCCTCTTTCAAGACGTGTCTATTCAGGTTAATTTCCCTTTTTGAATTTTTATAGTTGCTAATTTATAGGAGTTTAAAAATTATATCGCGTATATCAATCACTTAGAAATATTCCAAAATACTTTTTCCTCATATTTGGAGTTACTAATTTTCTCTGTTGGGAGTGTTCTCTGATACAGAAAAGATTTATATTTTGATGAAGTCTGTTCTTTTTTTTTGCCTATTGTTAGGTGTGTGTGATAAATAATTGACCAATTCATGGTCATTAGGTTTTTGTGCTAAGTATTTGCCTAAGGGCGTTATAGTTTCAACTCTTACCTTTAGGCGACTTATCCATTTTTGGTTAAAAATTTTACGATGCAAGATAGGGTTCAAATTTATTCTCTTGAATGAGAGTATTCAGTTTTCTGAGAAACATCTGTCCAAAGACTGCCCTGTTCCCACTGAATGAATGTGGTAATATATGTGTATGCTGATTCTAGGGTTGCTTCTTTTGTTCCATGGATCGGTTTGTCTGTTTTTATTACCAGTATCTCATTATTTTGATGATTAGAACTTTGTGCTAGGTTTGAAAGCAGAAAAGGTGAAACCTTAAGCTTCATGTGTTTTTAAGATTATTATGGCTATTTCAAGTCTCATGAGAGTCTTCACAAAGTTTAGAATGGGTTTTTCTATTTATTCCCAAGAAAAAGGTCATTTGGCTTTTGAGGAAGTTTTTGTTGTGTTTTTAATACTTTAGGTATTATTAGCATCTTAAGATATTATCTCTGTATAATGTTGTGTCTCTGTGAAGAGAGTTTACTTTTTTCTTTCACAATAGGATAACTTTAAAATTTACTTTTTGCTTAATTGCTCTGTCCAGAACTCTCAACACTATCTTGACTAGAAGTGCTGAAAGAATATATCTTTGTCTTGTTCTTGAACTTTTGGGAAAAGCTTGAAGCTTCATTATTGAGTATCATGTTAGCTTTGTGTTTTCACATATGGTCTTTATTATGCATAGGAAGTGTTCTTCTACTTTTTTTTATTTTTTAGTGTTTATGTCATGAAAAAGTGTGAACTTCTGTCCAATCCTTTTTCTACATCAACTAAGAAGATCATATAATTGGACTTTTATACTATTACTGTGTGGTATGTTACTTTGATCTTTGTATGATGTTACATTTATTTTTGTAAGTTGTGTTATATTTGCATTCCAGGAATGAATTCCATTGGCATGA
>NW_007069400.1:0-1232 GCF_000164805.1 Carlito syrichta
CAACTGGGGTGAGACAGATCTCTCCAGAAAATGCAAATCTGGTGATGCTTGAAATACAACGTGGTGGGAAGGAGAAACCAAAGCATGAACAGGAGTCTGGGAAGAAAGTAGGGAAGGAGGTGGAGGAACAGGAGAAGGGAGGAACAGACCAGGGCTGGAGAAAGAAGAGACAAAACAAAATGGGCAGAGATGAAAGAGAAAGGGAGAGACTTCTACATCCAGTCAAGATGGAGTACTAGGCACTGGATTTAGCTTCCCCCTAAAACCACCAAGAAAAAATACTCAAAATATGTAATAGAACACTGATTTTCAATGGCAGGATGGTGATGCATGAGAGACAGGAAACTAACAAGGTGGGCCCTGTGATTATTCTCAGTGTACTGTCTTAACACGGTTTCCAGGCCATGGTACAAGAAGGGACCCCTAGGGGGTGGAAGTAATAAGGCTGAGTAATGAGGCTATGGAAGTAATGAGGCTGAGAACATGGTGAGGCCCAGCTTGCAGGATGAGCAACAGGAGAGGAGGGAATGGAACAGAGACTGGTGGAAATCTGTCTCCTCACATATTCTGCAGAATATGATTGAGGCGTGCATGTGACAACTCGTCTCAGGCCAGAGAAAGAACTGCCCAAGGAGAATAGCAGAAAAAAGACACATAAATTACATCACCAGGAAGAGTACCTATTCCCACCACCCAAACTGTGAAAGCTCAAGGCTCAGGGGACACTGAATACACAGAAGTGTCAGAAATACTCAGGTCTAGGATAAATGCTGCTACCAGCCTGCTGAATAAAGACTGAAAGCAACACCCAGAAGGATCAAAATGTTCATTGGTCACTTAACCAAACCCCAGAACAAAGTTCAAGAATATTTACAGAAATTCAAAAGTTCAGAGGTCCTGAGAGGACAACAATAGATTTAGGTTAAGAGCATGCTATTGAGAGACCCAAGAAACCAAGAAACTTATTTGCTGTAAAAGTAGCATTTAGTTCACTATATTTCATACATCCCCACCTAATGTTTACTATATATTTTGTGTATTCCTACCTCATATATTTTATGAAATCTTAGTACTTTAAATCCTACCTCAGACCCCGTAGAATTAGGCATATGTCGGGTTTTAAGCAGTGTTTGTATTTAGAACTCTTGAGTTAAGCATTGTCAGCCCCCAATTAGTAGACTAACTTCTGCTTTTACAACGGGATGTAGATGATAAAGCGATAAGCCCCTTTC
>NW_007069401.1:0-825 GCF_000164805.1 Carlito syrichta
CTACCCTATCACTAATTATTTTGAAATTGGGTGGAATCATTCTGAAGAATAAAGTATTACGTGTATGCAAATAGCTGAACAGCTGATCCTTAAGTATTTTTAATATTGGAATTTCCAGGTTTGGAATTCATGAAAGTTAGACTGCTGTCCTTATTAACAAACTGCGAAAAAAAATGGCGTTAAGACTTAAAGATTTTCTGTTATCTTTCCAACTTCTTACATCTCTAGTGATTGTTTAGGTCCATAATTTTATTGTTAAGCACCGAAGGAAATGTCACTGTGACCCACACTTTCATTATGTTGATTTGAGTTGAGTGTCTAAAAATGAAAAGCTCACCCCTGCTGGATTATTTATCTAAGTTACTTCCTGAATGTAATAGTAATATGTCAATAGTACTCTGGGTTTTTTCAATACATTGTGTCATTTGATCCTCAAAACAACAGATAAACGAATATCTTTCCCTCAACTGCAGAAATGAGACACTGTAGCTTAAAAACATGACAATGTGTTCAAGGTATATTGCTAAATCTGTTTAAAGAATTCTGCTGATCTATAGACCGTAATCTCATGTTGTTCATATTTTGCCCCTCTGCCTGCTTAAAATAAATATTCATGTCTAAGAAATGAACACTTACATCTAATGAAAAGTCAAAATGATATTCACAGCATAATTATTTGCTATTTCATGTACTATTTTATATCTACTGACATTTTTTTACACGTACACTTCGGCACAAATATTAACCAAATTGAAAAATTACCATAACTACTCTGCCAATACGTGTAGTTCAAATGAAACAACTGGTCTACCATTGATTCTTTGG
>NW_007069402.1:0-580 GCF_000164805.1 Carlito syrichta
GGTATGTTCCCCGTATGCCTAGATGTTCAAGGGTTTTTATCTAGAAGGGATGCTGGATTTTATCAAAAGCTTTTTCTGCATCTAGTGATATGATCATGTGGTTTTTGTTTTGACATCTGTTGATGTATTTAATTACATTTATGGTTTTACGAATATTGAACCAGCCTTGCATGCCCGAATGAAGCCTACTTGGTCATGATGGATGATTTTTGAGATGTATTGCTGAATCCGGTTTGCTAGGATCTTGTTGAGAATTTTACCATCTATATTCATCCAAGATATTGGCCTGTAGTTCTCTTTCTTTGTTGGATCTTTACCTGGCTTGGGTATCAATGTGATGTTGGCTTCGGAAAATGATTTGGGGAGAGTTCCATCTTTTTCAATCCCCTGTAATACCTTCCTACGATTGGTATCATCTCCTCCTTAAATGTCTTGTATATTCTGCTGGAAAGCCATCTGGACCAGGCTTTTTTTGCAAGAAGTTTTTCTTATTACGTGGTCAATTTCCTTGATTGTTATTGGTCTATTTAGGGCCTCAATTTCTTCTTGTTCTACCTAGGTAGGTTGTGTGATGTCACAA
>NW_007069404.1:0-1427 GCF_000164805.1 Carlito syrichta
AGATGCTAAGCTGTGTCTGAAAGATGAGTTGGGAGCCAGGCTTGGTGGCTCAGCCTGTAATCCCAGTGCTTTGGGAGGCTGAGGTGAGTGGATTGCTGAGCCCGCGTGTTCAAGACCCGCCTGGGCAACTTGCCAACATCTCATCTCTACAACAAATCAAAAATTAGCCAGGTGTGGTAGTGCACACCTGTAATTCCTGCTACCTGGAAGGCTGAGGCAGAAGATCACCAGAGTCCAGCAGGTTGAGGCTGCGATGGCTGGGAACATGCCACTGCACTCCAGTCTGGGTGACAGAGTGAGACTCCAACTCCAAAAAAGAAAGAAAGAAAGAAAGAAAGATGAGTTGGGGGTTTCCAGGTAGAGGAACTGAGGATGGCTGGACATTCTGAATAAACACCATGAGCAGATACAGAAGCAGACACCTAGTGGTCAAATGTGGCTAAAACATTGGAAATGTAGAGAGAAAATGAGTCATTAAATGATGAGAGAGGCTGAGGTCATATCATAAAAGACCTTGCATGACAAATGAATGAGGATGACTCACTAGTAGGTACTGGGGAGAGCCATTAAGAAATTTCAGTCTGGGTTCAGTGGCTCAGACTGCAATCCCACCACTTTGGGAGGCTGAGGTGAGTGAATTGCCTGAGACCACGGGTTTGAGACTCAGCTGGGCAACTTGGCAAGACCTCATCTCTACAATAAAGCAAAAATTAGCTGGGCATGGTAGCATGCACCTGTCGTTCCCGCTACTTGGAAGGCTGAGGCAGAAGGATCACTGGAGTCCACCAGGTCAATGCTGGTGTTGCTGTGAGCATGCCACTGCCCTCCAGCCTGGATGATGGAGTGAGACACCAACTCAAAAAAAAAAATTTCAGTGGTTAAGAGTTTAATATTTAGGGTAAATATATGATACATAAACATTTATATATTTGTGTGTCTATCTGTCTATCTTATATCATCTATCATCATCACCTATCTTCAGATAAATCACTTGAAACTCCAACTTGGAGATTCACATGAGTGAATTTCAGTTGTTACACAATTTCAAATGTCTTGCTTGAATCCATTGTTGGTATTGTCCAACACCACACAACTAGTCTGTAGTGGAGCTAGGACTAGATTTCTTGTTTCTTAATATCCAATATAGTCATTTTCTGCAGAGTGGGGGATGGCAATTGACAAGATTAAGGTGGTGGAGTCAGAGTTTCTTGTCCTGAGTTCTCCCTTCTTCTGGCATTTCTTCTTTCTCTCTCTACATTCCTCATTTCTTGAGGAGTCTTTTCAAAGGGGGTATTATCAGGAGTTCACTAGTTACCTTCAGGGTGACCTTGGGCAAAGACTTTACCCCTTAAGCCCTTGGTTTTATCATCTGTATCATGGAAGCAATTAATGTATGTCTCATGCTGTTTTTGTGCAACTGAACTGAA
>NW_007069405.1:0-414 GCF_000164805.1 Carlito syrichta
GAGACTCGCCTTTCACGACGCTCTGCTTCCTGCCTGACGTGGCCGCCTTTCCCCGGAGGCCTTCCTGGGCCTTCCTGTCTTCCCAGACCCTGTCGACTGCCTTTCTGCTCTTGCCTTTGGCTTGCCAGCTCCTTCCTTCCCCGCCTCCTTTTCCTGCTGTGCCATCTCCTGTTTCTCACCTGCAATTGCTCTTCCTCCTTTCATGGCATGGCTTCACCTCTGCTCTCCTCCCAGTTTTGCTGCACCCTCGCCCTCTTTGCTGAAGCATGTCCCTCTCATCATCTCATTAATGATGCACAGCAAAGTGGTTAGGAGGAGATCCTGGGCTGGGCATGGTGGCTCACACCTGTAATCCCAGCACTTTGGGAGGCCAGGGTGGGAGGGCCACTTGAGCCCAGTAATTGGGGACCAGCC
>NW_007069406.1:0-845 GCF_000164805.1 Carlito syrichta
GCCATTTGGACAGAAGAAATAAATCGGCATTGCCCCAAGCAAACTGGGAGGCATGGTTACCCTCCCAACAAGAAACAAAGAAGAAGACTAACATTGGGAAGATACCCATACAGTCACATGTGACTCATACCTCCATGCACTCAGGGCCACATCTTCCTTTCCTGTATCCTCAGAGCTGGTTTCTTGCCAGGAACTTTATGGCACTGAGTCAATGATCTTTAAATAAATGGATGTCACATGAAGCAGACCTGAAGACAATCAACTGAAAGAGGCATGAAGCTGGCTCCTACGATTGTGGCTACTTTGTGCATAACAACATTATCACAAGAATCACAGAGACAGGGAGGGCAAGTGCATTCATAGGAGGGCAGGTAGGGTGGAGTCAAGTACGATTGAATATGTGGGTCTGCAACTCATGGCTGAGATCTGGATCATAGATATGGATTTGGGAGCCTCCTGGTTAAGGCCCAGGGGTTAAGTAAGGTTCTCTGAGGAGGGTGCATGTGTTGAGGTGAGGGGCAGAAAATAACTCATAAAAGTATGGAGGTTAGCAGGGGGGCAAAAGAAGAAATTAAGAGAAAGATAGGTGAAGAAGGAGTGACAGGAGACACAAAAGAAACCTTCAGAAGGGGTTGCATCAGTGACAGCAGGTGTCAGGGTCAGGCACAAAGGCCAGATGTACGCACCTGTAGTAGAAGATAGTAAGGTCCCCTGGAGCCAAAGGACCAAACTGTGTTTCTGGGGCTCTAGTTTATGAAATTAATTCTTTCAGTTCCCTAAATTCCAATCACCTCACGTGCTTATTTAAAGTTCAATGTGGACTTATTCCCATGCCTCGTGAATCA
>NW_007069407.1:0-3008 GCF_000164805.1 Carlito syrichta
TCGGTCATGCATGTGCAGGACAAGCAACTGGAAAATAAAGGTCTTTCCTGGGATACACTGGAGATAGCTCAGAAAAGTGGACAGGACTCAAACCAATTATATGTAAACCTTTATGTCTTGCTCAGAATTTTGGACTTACTTGCTAGACAGTGAGGAACACTTGATAATTATTATCTTAATGAGAATAATTTGGTCTGTTTATGATATAGCCAGATTCCTGAAGTAGACTGGAAGACACATGGAAATGAAACCAGACTGATGACAGAGAGATCTTTTAGGAAACTGACAATAACCCAGTGCACTGATGATGCTACATCAAGTAAAAGATTGCAAACAGTCTAATAACACCTTAAAACAGGTATAATAATTGGGCATATAATTTTGTTGTCCAACACAGGACATTTCAGAAAATAAAACATGGTAGCCAGAGAGCCATTTGGACAGAAGAAATAAATCGGCATTGCCCCAAGCAAACTGGGAGGCATGGTTACCCTCCCAACAAGAAACAAAGAAGAAGACTAACATTGGGAAGATACCCATACAGTCACATGTGACTCATACCTCCATGCACTCAGGGCCACATCTTCCTTTCCTGTATCCTCAGAGCTGGTTTCTTGCCAGGAACTTTATGGCACTGAGTCAATGATCTTTAAATAAATGGATGTCACATGAAGCAGACCTGAAGAATCAACTGAAAGAGGCATGAAGCTGGCTCCTACGATTGTGGCTACTTTGTGCATAACAACATTATCACAAGAATCACAGAGACAGGGAGGGCAAGTGCATTCATAGGAGGGCAGGTAGGGTGGAGTCAAGTACGATTGAATATGTGGGTCTGCAACTCATGGCTGAGATCTGGATCATAGATATGGATTTGGGAGCCTCCTGGTTAAGGCCCAGGGGTTAAGTAAGGTTCTCTGAGGAGGGTGCATGTGTTGAGGTGAGGGGCAGAAAATAACTCATAAAAGTATGGAGGTTAGCAGGGGGGCAAAAGAAGAAATTAAGAGAAGATAGGTGAAGAAGGAGTGACAGGAGACACAAAAGAAACCTTCAGAAGGGGTTGCATCAGTGACAGCAGGTGTCAGGGTCAAGCACAAAGGCCCAGATGTAGGCACCTGTAGTAGAAGGTAGTAAGGTCCCCTGGAGCCAAAGGATCAAACTGTGTTTCTGGGGCTCTAGTTTATGAAATTAATTCTTTCAGTTCCCTAAATTCCAATCACCTCACGTGCTTATTTAAAGTTCAAATGTTGGACTTATTCCCATGCCTCGTGAATCAGAATATCTCTGGACAAGTTTCAGGAATTTTGACATGTTTTTCAAGAGATTCTGAAGTTTTAGGTTGCTAGGATAGTATACGAGCTTTCTGCCTGAATTTTGAAGACCAAGAAATAAAACGTGGGCTTAGAAAGAGAAAAAAATTCTGGCCTGAGAACTGTGGGTTGGAAAGTAGAAGCAGTCAATAGTAATACATGACAGATTCAGGTGGATGCCAGGACCCACATTTCACTGGGAACATGCTTCTCTTCTGAAGAAAATACTAGAGTGCATTCAAAGAGACTTTCTGTGAGATGAAGAGAACAATCCACAGGTGCTCAAGTCCTTCAAGCCACAGTTGATGCATTTCAGTCATAAATGTTGACATGTGATGTGTAAGAAGATAGAGCTCTTCTCTCTACAGTGAAGAAGACACCAAAGATACATAAGCAAGGTAATAAAATGAATGTGGCTAGCGCACCAGAGAATAAAAGTATGAGGAAAATGATGATTACGCAGAGATCCTGGTAATCATTCAGATTGGTAACCTTAAGGACTTGGATGGAGATATCAGACTGGATCTCAAAGACCTTTGAGATAGAATTGGTGGATCATAGTAAATGATTGTAGGCAGTCATGTAAAGGGGAAATGAAAGTTTTCTCCCTGGGCTATAGGAGAAAACATGTCCAGAACAAAACAGACTGATTTAGGACGAGAGAAGTAAAAAAAAAGGACCCATCATTCCAGAAAACTTGAACACACATTCATCATGCATTTGGAAACTTTCACAGGTCACACGTGTTAGGCAGTGCAATGGCTCATTGTATGTGTCAACTTGACTGTGCTACAGGAAGTCCAGATTAAATGTCATTTCTGAATGTGTCTGTGAGAGTGGAAAGGGGTTTTCACATGTGATCACTATCTGACTTATTGGACTCAGTGGACCAGATTGCTCTTCCCAACAGGGGTGGGTGTCACCCAATCCCCTGAGGGCCTAGATAGAACAAAACACAGAGAAAAAACCTCTCCCCTTGCTCCCTCCCGTCTTGCATGCCCTATGCCTGGTACGTAGGTCTTCTTCTGCCCTTGGACTGGGAGTCACACCCTGGAGTCTCCTGGTGCTCAGACTTTTGGTCTTAGACCTGATCACACCACTAACTTTCTTGGATATTCAGGTTACAGACAGTAGGTGGGGGGCCTTCTCATCCTCCATAACCACACACATCAATTCATCATAGTAAATCCATACATAAACAAGTGTGTGTGTATATATATGGAGGGTGCCGAAAAAGTATACGCAACTTAAGAAAGGAAAAAAAAACTATTAAAATTGTAATGCTCAATACATACTGATAACAAAAGATGAATCCAAGTTACATTTGACATCTGCAAGTACAAGAGCTACTCAAAGTGATTCCCATCAGCATCCAGACACTTCTGATGATGGTGAACGACTGCAGGACTTGTTCCTGGGCAAGGCCTCCCAGATCTTCCTTTGTGCACATCACATACAGTCCCATGCATCTCAAACTTATCATGAACATGTGAAATTGTTAAGCATGTTGGAGGTTCTGTTGTATACTCACGCCTCCATTGTCACACTTCCACAATGCTTTCAAATTTCAAATAACATTTCAAAGTGGTCTTGTGCACCTCTAAAAACCGTACTTCCACCATTTTCTTTGACTATGCTGCCTATCGCATGGTGATCCTAACATTCATTTGATAAATGGCTATCTCTTTATTGAACGGC
>NW_007069408.1:0-954 GCF_000164805.1 Carlito syrichta
CTCCAAACCCAAAGAAAGACAACAAATAAACAGGATCAACTCTGTAAGAACCTTATGACAAGAATCAACTCTTGCATTTCAATTATTAGCCTAAATATGAATGGACTAAATGCACCACTGAAAAGACATAGAATGGCAAAATGGATAAAATATCATCAGGCAACAATCTATTGCCTTAAAGAGACTCACCTCACTAGAAAGGACATCCACAGACTCAAAGTAAGAGGATGGGAAACAAACTTTCAGGCGAACGGAATACAAAAGAAAGGAGGATTAGCAATCTTAATTTCAGACAAAATATCCTTCAAGCAATTAAAAATCAAAAAAGATACAGAAGGCCACTACATAATGATAAAAGTCTCAATCCATCAACAAGAAATATCTATCCTAAACATATATGCACCCAGCATAGATGCGCCAACTTTCATAAAGCAACTTCATGGAAAACTAAAGAAAGATATTGACTCTACCACTATCATAACTGGGGACTTTAATACCCCACTCACAAACCTAGACAGATCATCAGGACAAAAAATCAGCAAGGAGATCTGGAAGCTCAATGTGACTTTGGGCCAAATGGACTTAATTGATACCTACAGAACACTCCATCCAAAGACCACAGAATACACATTCTACTCATCACCACATGGAACATATTCTAAGATTGACCACATACTCGGCCATAAATCAAGCATAAGCAAATTTAAAAGGACTGAAATTCTACCAAACAACTTCTCGGACCACAGTGGAATAAAAATAAACATTGACAGCAACAAAGTCCCCCCAAAACCCACAAAGACATGGATACTAAACAGCATGATGCTAAACAACTCCTGGGTCAACGACAAAATCAAAACAGGGATCAAAAGATACCTGGAAAACAAATGAAAGTGAAGAAACATCTTACCAGAATCTCTGGGATGCCCCTGAAAGCTGTAGTAAGAGGGGAATTTT
>NW_007069409.1:0-1465 GCF_000164805.1 Carlito syrichta
CCTGGCACTTGAGCCTAGGAGCCATTGGGGTTTGGTGGGGTCAAGGGCTTGGTGTTGATCAGCCTAGAACCAGCACCCCAGAGAATACAAATGGAGAAGGGAGGTTCTCCTCGACTAGCTTGAGATGCTGCCCCAAAGTTTGGGAAATGGATTTTGAACACACAAGGTGACAGGTGTCCACTGTAGCTTTACCAAAACATTCCTCAATTAAGCCTGAGGTAAGTTCCTGTTCAGGTCCTGTCACTGGGATTCTCACCCTGCCCAGCTGTCCTCACCAACCTGCAACCCAGTGTTGACTCCAGTGGCCGTGGCCCAGTCTTTCATCAAAGGGATTGGCCTCTTCCTTGGCCTCATGGGGCCTCCATGGCTTCTCAGATTTGCAATGTGGCAGGGTGTGTTCTGTGCCACTGAAAAGTGAAATCAGGTCATAAGGTGGCAGGCCCTGCCCCTGGTTAAAGAGGTCCTGTTGTGGGGTAGCAGCCACTCCCCAATCATCCTGGCAGCTATCCCAGCAGTGTGCCTGCTCAGATGTGCGCTGGGAGCTTTCCCAAGCCTGGCTTGCATTTCACCTTTGTCTGTTTTAAGGTGTGATTGTCTGGTTTGAGTCATTCTTGCCTTCTGGGGAGACACAGGAGGATTGTCAGGTGGGGAGATGAGCAAATCTGTTGTTACTCCTTGCTAAAATTGGAATGTGTACAACCACACCCACACTCAATGGGCACACCTCTTGGGGCTCTTGGAGGGCTTTGTCTTCCATTCTAGAATATTTCTTCTCTTGCTTTTTTCACCTGCCTGTCTATGGCCTCCTCTGTCCTTCCTCCCCATGGTGTTCTGATTTCAGATGCATCTCTTTCTTTCTTGACTTGCCAGGGAGTGATTTGTGTTCTGAGAGAGAGCCTCAGCCTGGGCTGGCTGGTTTTGATAGATGCCTGAGTCCTCTGCCAGCAACTTTTGACTTTTTGGCAAGGACTATTCCATGAAATTGACCGAACCACGAAGAGACCTGAGATGGTTGTTCTTCTTCTCCACCCCATGTGCCTTCCTCTTTGAGGCAGGGCAGAGTGTTTTGCACAGCAGGAGCTGCTGGTCTCCTTGCAGTAGCCTGAGCCCCAGGCCTAAGAACAACAGCATGGCCCACGCTTAGCTCTTCCATTAAAAATCACTGCTGGAAAGACACTGACTGGGGTTGGGTTTGTACACAATGCCCCACCCATGCACATCTATTCAGCACACACTGAGCAGGATATGCTACCAGGTCTGAAAGGCAGTGGTGTGCAGCGAGACTCAACACACTTTGAGGCCAAGAGATTTATTAGAGCAGCGGCTACAGAAAGAGGGAAGAGGGTCTGTAACCGCCTGGTAAGGGAGGGAGAGTGAGAGGGTGACAGCGAGAGAAGTCTGTATTTATCGGTTAGGGAGGGGGTGGGCAGTGCTGTATTAGGGTCTTTATTGGAGGGGGCTATGA
>NW_007069409.1:2706-3910 GCF_000164805.1 Carlito syrichta
TTCCTTCTAGCTTTCCCCTTCTTCCCTGCCCAAAGAAAGCTTTCATTATGGGTTAGACCTAGGGGAAGGTGTCATTGAGTCAGACACAGGGTAGCTGCATTGACCACATGGAGGGACAGTGGCAGAGCAACTTGCTAGCTGTGGATACTGAGGTTGGCTGTCTGTCACCCTGGCTTTCCCACGCATGTTAGATGGAGATGACAGGACTCAATTGTGTGCTTGAGTAAGTAGAGTTAGAACTTACATTGTTAAAATAAATAGAACAAAAACATTATACAATGCTGTGTGTTATTACTAAGTATTTATTATTTTGTGCTTTTTTTTTTTTTTTTTTGATTTGGATTCCCACTCTGTCACCCAGACTGGAGTGCAGTAGCTACTGCTGGCCACTGCAGGCTCAACCTGCTGGGCTCCAGCGAGCCTTCCACCTCAGCCTTCCAAGTAGCTGGAACTACAGGTGCACACTACCATGCCTGTCTAATTTTTGATTTATTGTAGAGATGAGGTCTCACCGACTTGCCCAGGCGGGTCTTGGACCCACAGGCTCAGGCAATCCACTCACCTCAGCCTCCCAAAGGAGCGGGATTACAAGGCTGAGCCACTGAACCTGGCTTATTTTTTGCTTCTAAATGGACCAGAACAAATCTTTTGCTGTCATTTTCACAGAAGGAACAAGAAGGTCAGCAAATCAGAAAGCCAATGTACTTTCAGTAATTTCTGATTTTTCTTTTTCTCTCTAGATTTGTTTTCAGCAAAGTAGAAGTTTGCAGATTCCTTAAATGAATTTAAATTTCAGTGCATAGGAGATGCAGAAATAGATGATGAGATGTGTATAGGTAAGTCAACACAACATTGTTTGTCATAGCATTCAACATCCTAGAAAAGCCTTTCTCATGGGATGGAAACTCTCTAAGGTTAGTAAAGATGGAAGCCCACAGTGGTAGTGAAGAGACAGAGCTATGTGAGGGTGGGGTTGCTCTGGTCTCCCAGAGCTCTGATGTTGCCTTCCTTACCTTCCGGCACACAGGAGAAAGCTTGAAGTTGTGTAGTAGAACTCTCTTCTCCATCTGCCTTTAGTGCTGTTCTTCTGGCTGCATTTGCGATGTCCTTCCCTGCCAACCCCAATCCTAACAGCTTCAAACTAAAGTAGAACACAGGTTGCTGAGGAGAGAATTAGATCAGAGGTTGCAAACCGGAAGCTCGT
>NW_007069410.1:0-1188 GCF_000164805.1 Carlito syrichta
AGTAACTCTGTTCACAGTCTGTATATTCAGCATTTGTGAGTTCAAATGTTGTACGTGTGCATACATGGCCTGTACAACACGGATTTGGCGAGGAGGAGAATGCATGTGGTTCTTGGTGGCTGCGTGCCTGTGTTTTGTGTCATGTGCATCATGGGTGCACACGCATGTGCATGTTTTGGTGTGGATGCCATGCTGGTGTTTGTAGGCATTGTGCTCTGTTCAATGTTGGTTTGTATATTCCTTCCCACGTGTGTGCAATTCTAGGAGCCTATGTGTCTCTGTGTATGTGTTCGAGGAAGTTGGGCCGGTGTCATTTGTTTTGTCATTGGATAATTAGAAGACAGTACAACTAGGTGACTTCCTGGACATTGCTACTTGGCTTGTTTTCTTTTGCTTGAACATTTTAGAGTTTTTAGTTTGTTTGTTTGTTTGTTTGAGTTGGAGTCTCACTCTGTAGCTCAGACTGGAGTGCAGTGGCCACTCCTGGCCACCGCAGCCTCGACCTGCTGGGCTCCGCCGATCCTTCCGCCTCAGGCTTCCAAGTAGCTGGAACTACAGGCGCACGCTACCTCACCCGGCTAATTTTTTGATTTATTGTAGAGATGAGGTCTCACCTGCCCAGCAATCCACTCACCTCAGCCTCCCAAAGGCGCAGGATTACAGGCTTAGCCACCGAACCTGGCTGAAGTGTTTGTTTTAATCATGGAAAGAATGTCTCTATAGAAATGCTGATTGGCAGAGGGTCTTCAGCATCTTTCGTTTGGTGCATGCATATGTGTGGGTTTTTCTTTTATTTATTTTCATTTTCTTCTTTTAAAGGACAGCTGGAAATGTACTTTTTAAAAAAAATATATTTCTGTACAGTTTGCTTCAGGAATGCAAGGCATTACATTTGAAACTCAGACTTTCAGGATTTGGGTTGCATAAATTAAATATTTATTCACCAACTTACCATCTGTTATCAGTTGGCCAAAAGAAAGTCAACTGCAGGCACCGAGGGTATGTGACTGTGTGTGTGTGTGTGTGTGTGTGTGTGTGTGTGTGTTGGGGGCGAATGCACCAGGATGTGTTATTGGGTTGACTTTGTAAAGATTGTTTTACTGTATTAAGTGTGGGCATTTTTAAAGCATTTGAGCAACTCCATTATGTTCAAACAGAACATTTGTCAAAGTAATTATCTGAGTTTGG
>NW_007069411.1:0-685 GCF_000164805.1 Carlito syrichta
GAGGTTTTGATTTACATCTCCCTGATGATTAGTGAGGTTGAGCTTTTCTTCATGTGTTTGTTGGCTGCTCAAATGTCTTCTTTTGTGAAGTGTCTGTTCATGTCTTTTGCCCATTTTATAATGGGGTTGTTTGTTTTCTTCTTTTCAGTAAGTTTCAGTTCCTTGTAGATCCAGGATGTTAAGCCTTTGTCAGACCTAGAGTTGGCAAATACTTTTTCCCAGTCTGTAGGCTGTCTCCCTGCTCTCTTGATGGTTTCTTTGGCTTTGCAGAAGCTTGTCAGTTTAATAAGGTCCCATTTGTCTATCTTCTCTCTTAAGTCCTGTGGGTTTCGGGTTTTGTACAGGAATTGGATGCCAGTTCCCATTTCCATGAGAGTATTTCCTTCCTTTTCTAAGGTTCTTATGATTAGGGGTTTTACATTTAGGTCTCTGATCCATTTGGAGTTAACCTTTGTGCATGGGGATAGATAGGGGTCCTGTTTCAATCTTCTGCATGTGGTCAGCCAATTTTCCCAGCACCATTTACTGAATAGGTTCTCCTCTCCCCATTGGTAGGTGGTGGGGGCTTTGTCAAAGATGAGTTGGATGAGAAATTGAGGTTATGCTTCTGGAATCTCAATTCTGTTCCATTGATCTATATGCCTGTTCCTGTACGATACCAAGCTGTTTTGATGATTGTAGCTTT
>NW_007069412.1:0-1154 GCF_000164805.1 Carlito syrichta
CCAGCCAAACAATCCAGGGTTTGGCTGCTGGGAGGGAGGAGTTTTTTCCCCAGCATAGGCATATTAACCACATGTGTGTGCACATGGCTACTGATACCTGAGTGTTGGGGGGATGGCACTAAAATAGACAGATTTTTCAACTTTGATCCCCAGTAGAAGGTACCTTAGACAAATCTGTACAAGGGAGATAAGTCAGGTAATGATAGTCTTGCTGATATGTTTTTCACTCTACTACTGAGGAAACTGAGGCATAGAAAGATTATATTATTTGCCTAAAATAGTACAGTAAGTGGCATAGCTAGAATTTGAATTCAGACTGGCTCTGACTTGCATACAAATATCTGTCTTCTGGTCCACTCTCATGGTAGTAAGCACATCAGTTTTTAGGTAAGAACAGCACTTCTTGTTAGTGACAGCATTCAGAGTATACATTGTGAACATTACACACACTCCATGGGACTAAGTGTCTTCAGCTTCTTTCTTACTGAAATGTGTACCCGGAATTTGAACAAGTCTTATGAATGAACACTTATTTCTGTTATTATAATGGAGCTCATTGGAAGAGTATAAATGTGGATTTCTGGAATCAAATGAGAGAAACACTCAAAGATATATCTACTACTTTATACAGTCTATCATTTTCCCTTTTTAGTTGGTATAATAGAAAATAAATGTGTTTCCACAGTACATAAAGTATAAATAACACATAATATCACATGTTGAAATGAATAAAATAAATGTATATATTTGGATGTGTGTAGTTTGCATTTTAAAAGATGTATTGATATTGACTCTTCCTACGAGGACATACTACTAATGGTTTCTTGAAATATCAAGATTCTGAATAAATTACAGACATAGAACTGGCAGATACTGTTGAACAAATGTGGCAGGAGAGCTGGTAATTACCAAATGACTTCTCTTCATAAGGTATATTAATGACTAACTTTTCCATGGTTAGTAGATTTGCAGTTTTTATTTTATAAGACTTTAACTTGTTAAATTATTTCTTCCACTCTTAAACTTGCATTTGTTATTTCCACTGAAGTGAGTTTTCTTATTTTTTTTAATTACACTCATGATTATTATGTAATATGAAAAAGTTAACCTTTTAGATCACATCACTTGATGATTGTTATTTGGCATCCCATTTG
>NW_007069413.1:0-840 GCF_000164805.1 Carlito syrichta
GGATGGGCCGAAACAGAATGAATCGTAACTGTGCCCCTGTAACAGCCCACCTGGTTTTTCATTTTACTTTGACGTCTATGTTGAGACAGTGGATTTTAAAGTCTGCCCTGTACACCAAGGCTCTGTTTAACCTACCATGGCTCACAAAGGGCTTTCTGATGTAATGTAGGTCTTGTTCCTGGATTAGGGAGCAGACTTCACCCAAGTGATGACAGCAAAGAATCTCCTACTTTGTCTAAGTCTTCATTAAGCTCTTTCAGGTGGTGAGGAAATGATTTTCACATGTTACCTCAGGGAATCGAGTTTGTTGTAAGGAAGCAAAGGATGTGAGGAAATCAGGAACCTTCCTCAGCAGTGGTGCAGGCACTCTGGTTCCTGAGCTTTCCCAGTTGGAACAGCCTACAGTTAACATGGCGATGTCCATAATCAGGTTGCAGCAAAAACTCCAACTCAGTCACTGTAGTCCTCTAAGCAGAAGCACGGAGCTCCCTAAAGCTTTCACTGTGTGCTTCGTCAGTGGCAAGGGCAACAGGTTACCGTGGCACAAGGGAAAGCCTCTGCATGCAGGACCTCCAGGCAATCAGGGACACTGTCATTAAATTAAATTAGAAATTCTGTGATGAGATATGGGACAAAGAACCCACTCTATGACCTTTCAGATTTTAATGGTTCACCTTCCAATTTGCTGACTTTCCTCATGCCATCTCTTGTTCCAACCAGCAGAGTCATACAAGTGCATTCCTGAGTATTTCAAATGTCATCATATAGGCAAATTCATCTTATATTTTGTAGGAGAGACAGTATCAAAGGATGCTGCAGAGCTAGTCTCCGGGGTCCCTA
>NW_007069414.1:0-915 GCF_000164805.1 Carlito syrichta
TGCTAGGCTTCTGTCAGGCCTTTACATCCATGCAGCTGTGCATGGTCCAGCTCTGCATGAAGTAGGTTCACAGCTCATGCCTGCTGATGGGTGCAGCTATGTATGTGACTGTGCCTGCTCCCAGCCTGGGGACAGGTGTGAGACATCAGGTGCTGGTGTGTGGGGACAGCTTGAGCCAAAAGTTGCCCTCTTGGCCCCTGCAGATTGCCACTACCAGAAGTCCCTTCCTCCCCTCACTTCACAAGCCAAAGAGCCCCAGTCCTGGTACTCACCAGAATCTCATCCTGCAAAGAGAAAACCATAACAACCAAAAGAAGCATTGGGGAGAGAGGAGAGACGGTTGCTGAGGCGGAGAGGGAGACTTGTGACTGGCAGCTGACAGGTCCCTGACCCATATGGAACTCTTCCCCCCAGGTGAGGGACCTCTCAGTGTGGTATCCATCTGGCACCCTCCATCCCTCAGGCTGAGGCACTAGGGCCCAATCACCTTTTTTCCTGAAGGTTTCTTCTTGTTCATCTGTTTGCTTCTCTCCTGGGCACTAATAGGAGAGAGGAGAGGAATCTCAGAACTCCTCCTCCCAAGAAGCCTAACTCCACTGCACATTCGCCAGTGGGCACAGGACCCAGAGGGTTCTAAGCCTCATCCAATCGGGGATAAATGATTCCAGAATGAGAGTATACACAGCAGTGCAAAGTGCTACCTGTCAGATTGTTTGTGTATGATGCTCCCTCTTCCTGCCTTTTGATAGAATCTGCACACACAGTGGAAGTGCAGTGTGCTGAACCATTTTGGGTTCAGACTGCTGCTTGATTCACTAAATTGAATTCTTTTTGCTAAAATAAACTTAAATTGTGCTAAATTGAATGTGTGAAAGTTTTTATTTTACCTGATTAGTGTGAGAAATACGATCTGAA
>NW_007069415.1:0-1009 GCF_000164805.1 Carlito syrichta
CAGACTATGGGGAAGGGGACGAGGCAAAAGGCTGAAATTTCAGCAAGTGACTGGGCAGAAAGAAAAAAAGCAAGGGGAAAAAAGATGCGCTAATACTGTTTGAAAATGGCAGCCTATTAATAATCACTGCATTCCTGAAAACATAGGCAAATCATACCAGCATTCCTTCCTACTTACGTTAAGCAAGCCCAACAAGCACAAGAGTTACATTGCTCTTTGAGGAAAAGGAGGCTGCTTGATAGCTGAATATATATCTAAAATCAGTCCCTGGAGTTGCTACCAAGAGCTTACAGATTTGGAAATCATGTACTTTTCTCACTAAGAAGGAGAACAAATTATTTTCTCAACTGGAAATTCTTACTTACTCCAGAAAGAATTATCCTTCTACATATATATATATTTTTCTTTAAAGCAAAGCAAAACTACACTTAAACATAGACTTTCGGTCACAGTTCAAAATATCTATTCAGCATTCCCTCTCCCTGATGCCTTTTCTTTCAAGAAAATCACACACACACACACACACACACACACACACACACACACACACACAAACACACACTCACTCCAACAAGAGAGATATACATTATATAATATATATTCTGTATGAATAAGAAGATTCTTCCTCTTCTTAGTTCACATAGTGCAAAAGACACTGACTTGCATATTTTCTATCCATCATTAGCCTTTATTTTAAAATCAGACACCTGGCTTAACATTTTATGGAGAAAAGGTTAAAAGCCCTAAACAACTGTAGCATAATCAGCAGGAGCATTGTAATATATAAAATCACAGTATCAATATCACAGAAATTCTCTAAAATATCGATTTTCGATTGATTGCAAGTTAATACTATCAGTTATCAAAGTAAAACTATTTTGTCATCCATGTTTGGAAGAATTTGAATTCATTTCCATTCGTGTAATCTCAAAGAAAACATGAAGGAAAAGGCCGTTATTACCCAAATGGATCGATTTCTTCTTTCTTTACAAATAAGTGAATTATCGTA
>NW_007069416.1:0-807 GCF_000164805.1 Carlito syrichta
GTTCTTTCAGGGGCATTTACTAGAAGTAAGAATTTGCTGAAAATGTTCTCAGACATGCAGAGTGTTTCCTAGATCTCCTTTCATAAGAATCTATAACTCTATTTTCTTTCATGTCAATTCAAATTCCCTGCCAACTTTTAATTCCAGGATCATCCCACCCATCTTATCTTTCCCCACTGCTCTCAGCACACCCCTCCATTCCGTCAAAACACAGGCATTAATGCAAGCCCACCTGGTCTCTAATACTCAATGGCAGATGACTGAACCCATTCTGTGGAATGTGATGGACTCTAGAAGAACTTTGCTACTCACAGTGTGATCCCTGAATCAGTAGTATCTACATCACCTGGGAGTTTGTAAAAATTTGCAGAATCCCAGGCCCTTGTCCAGACCTCCTGAATTAGAACTTATATTTCAATAAGAACCTTTGGTTGATTATTATGCATATTAAAATTTGAGAAATTTTTCCAAAGAGATACTATAATTTAATGCTAAATGACATACGAGAGAACTACAGTAGCTTTATTTGAAAGCATAGTCTCATTTTACAGTCTTTTTTTGTTCTGAAATAAAAAGAAAAAAATTGTATAAATTTTTTTCTTGTTTATTGACAATTACAGCATTTTGGTAATTAATTTGCACAATACTGACATTATTGCTATTTTTAAAAGCATGCTTAGGATTCATAATTTTTTTTTGTTGGAGTATCACTCTGTTGCCCAGGTTGGAGTGCAATGGCATGCTCAGGGCCACCGTAGTCTCAATCTGCTGGGCTCTGGGGATCCTTCCACCTCAGCCTTCCAAGTA
>NW_007069417.1:0-980 GCF_000164805.1 Carlito syrichta
AAGTATTCTTTCAAGTTGAAACATAGCAAATGCCCAACCAAGCCAAAGTCCAAGGCTGACTAGGATGCACACCTGGGTGGGGTTAAGGAGGAGCTTACAGCTTTCAACACAAGAGAGCTTGTGTGCATCTTGGAGCCCAGAGCACTCCATGGAGGACATTCGCTGCCTTTTTGGCTTTGCATATTCAGAGTTGAGAAACAGCTTATGATAATTAGTACATTAATTAGAGATGGACATCGACCATATAATGTGACACAAAATGGCAAACAACAAGAGAAGCAGAATGGATATTTATTAAAATTAAAAATAGCCAGTAATAACATTCAATTATTTAGCAAACAGATAGTAAATGAAGACAGCAATCAGACAGTAAGATAAAGCAATAATTCAACAAACATTTGCACCTGTGAGGCCTTGGGACAGCCAGGCCAGGTAAGAAGTCCACGCAGGGTGCAGGCTTTGTGCTTTATCAAGCAGCAGGTGTGGCTGCCTTTTGGGAGGTGCCACACTTAGCCTGCAGAGAGGGGACAGAGAAGTGTCTGAACAATCCCCGGGGTGATGACTTGGAGTAGAGAACCACCCCCAACCTTGGTTTTGACAGCTTTCCTGTTGCATCCAGATTCGGCCCCAAAGGTTGAAGTGGAGTGGACTAGCAAGAAGTCAAACAGTGTGAGTTGGCTCCAAGCCCCCTGCTCCATGACTGTTAGGTCCATGTGTGTGGCCAGACACAAGTGTGTTCACCCTGAAATAGTCCTCCTGTCAGTCAGGAAGCAGCCAGAAAGCAGATGCATCCTCAGATGGGGGCACTTGGGAAGAATTTCAGGGGGGGATTCTGTCAGGGCTGTGAGCAGGAGTCACCAAGTGGTGATGCAGCTCCTAGGGGTGCAGGGTAGCAATGCTGGGAGTCTCCAAGCCTGAAGAGCAAGCCAGAGAGGAGCCATTAAACCTGGGGAAAGCTGAGCTCATGCTTTTGGTGAAAA
>NW_007069418.1:0-833 GCF_000164805.1 Carlito syrichta
CCCAAGACGGGCTCTCAGATAATTTCTACAAACATGGTATGTGACGGGCTGCACTACAGACTCCAAATTTGGACACATGGTGCCAGTAGGGTTGTACAGTGATAGTAACATGCCAGAGTAGGGTCAGAGGGTCCATTATGAACCCAAGAACATACACGTGTGATTTCTCATGATGCCTGAGCTGCTGAAATCCAGGGCACTTTGAACCTACATGAAGAAACTTTTATTCTCACAATAACATCAAAGAAATAGCAAACATGCTAGTGTAACATATAAAAGAACTAGCAGGCTAATATTGTCTATGATGGGGGAGTTTGTATTTATTTCTCTAACACAGGACAAGCTTTAATTGATAGTTATATAAGAGGCGATGCTCAGGGGAATCCATTTCACCCCTAAAGTAATCCTGTTTCTTTCTCCCTGTTTTCCAGCATGGGTTACTGCATCCTTGTTGTGCATGGATTAAACAAGCTCTGCACATGGCTGAATAGCTGTGGGGCCACCACTCTGACCGTGTCCACTGTGCTGCTGCTGCTGCTTTTCTCTTGGAAAACTGAAACAATGAAATTATATTCAGGTAGGATACAATTTCAGGTAGGATTAAACAGATAAAAGTGAATCTCTTCCCATGTATTTCTTTGCTTACATACTTGTATTGTTTCTAAACAATTGACGTAACATGGGCCTGGTAGAATTTAGAATCCAGAAAATTATCTTTTGTAAAGTTTTAAGTGAAAGATGTAATTTTATTTTGGGAGTTAGCTTTGAATTTTGTTTAATTACAGTACATAAAATTTAACGTGAGCTTGTTCTAAGTGATTTTATGAAAATAA
>NW_007069419.1:0-1444 GCF_000164805.1 Carlito syrichta
TTATTTAGTAATAATCAGTGGGGAGAAAGAAGCGACAGTGGGCTGACTTTATGAGAAAATGTGTTTTAGCCAAGTTTGTACCAGAAATCAAGGTATCAATGAGTCTATAATCCAGAAAAGCTTTTAAAGAAAAATAATCTAGGCTCCTGGGAAGAAAGTGGGATTTTACAGAAGGTAGTATATCAAACTAGAGCATGAATAAAGTGTGGATCTTTACCAAACATCTCTCTGTACAGTGGATTAGTAAACCCTACTTTGCAGGGTTTTCATGGGTAATAAATAGCCCATATTGTAATGAAGGTAAAAAACATGTACTAGCAATGCCAGACATAGAGAGGCACATAGCAGTGATAACTAAATCATCATAGAAAATTTAACTGTGGAAGAAACAAATCCTAATGTGCTTACCAAGACATTTTGAATTCTCAAAGTTCAAATTGAATATCTAGAATAAAACTACTTTAATTTCTAGCAGCATTGTTTGGCAAATTCAGATAAGGGATATATATGTATGGTTATGCTGGCACTGTACTAATCTCTTTAAATGATTTTGGAAATCTACTTATTTGCAACTGTTCTGCAGACTTGAACATTATCACCATCCTAAATTTACAGGTACAGATGAAAAGTCTTAGATGAGTAAAACAACTTGTCCAAAGTCAACCTAGTTAGTGGTAAAGCTGGCATAAGAGGCCATACAGGCATCACTGCATTTTCTAAATATTTGTTTCACAATAATTCGCCCTTAATTTACCTAGTTGACAATGATTGTTCAGAGCCGGGCTCGGTGGCTCAGCCTGTAATCCCAGCACTTTAGGAGGCTGAGATGAGTGGATTGCCTGAGCCCGCGGGTTTGAGACCTGCCTGGGCAACTTGGTGAGACCTCATTTCTACAATTAATAAAAAATTAGCTGGGCGTGGTAGCGCATGCCTGTGGTTCCGGCTACTTAGAAGGCTGAGGCGGAAGGATCACCGGAGTTGAGCAGGTCGAGGCTGCGGTGGCCAAGACTGGCCACTGCACTCCAGTCTGGGCGACAGAGTGAGACTCCAACTAAAAAAAAAATGATTGGTCAGTTTCATTTGCCTTCTGAGGATAATTCAGGAACTGGAACATAGGGCATTGAGCCTGGCTGACATTTTCAAATTTTGAAGAGAATGAATATGCACCATAATTTTAGACCATACTGCAGAGAATGACTAAGTTTTTAAAAATACTATGCTGTCATTTGTAAGATCTTGGAAAATTAATGAAAACAAATAAACCTCTAAATAAACACCTTGAGAGTAAAGACGCTAATGTGTATGGGTTTGTATCTCAGTGCTCAGCAGAATCCTATACAGAGTAGACACTCAACATCCACAATTTCCACTGTGGCATTGTATCATCCTTCTGACCACATATGGATTCCAGATCTTTAAGGTGCATTGTTGACATATTTACTCC
>NW_007069420.1:0-574 GCF_000164805.1 Carlito syrichta
CTTGTTAGGTTGTCAATTTCTGTTCCTTCCATTTTCCTCATGTGTGTTTGTAGGGATATAAATTCCCCTCTTATTACAGCTTTTAAGGCATCCCAGAGATTTTGGTAAGATGTTTCTTTATTTTCATTTGTTTCCAGGTATCTTTTGATCTCTATTTTGATGTCATCATTGACCCAGGAGTTATTTAGCATCATGCTGTTTAGTGTCCATGTCTTTGTGGGTTTTGGGGGGACTTTGTTGGTGTCAATGTTTATTTTTATTCCACTGTGGTCTGAAAAGGTGCATGGCAGAATTTCAGTCCTTTTAAATTTACTTATACTTGATTTGTGTCCAATTATGTGGTCGATCTTAGAATATGTTCCATGTGGTGATGAGTAGAATGTGTATTCTGTGGTCTTTGGATGGAGTGTTCTATAGGTATCAATTAAGTCCATTTGGTCCAGAGTCTCATTGAGGTTCCGGATCTCCTTGCTGATTTTTTGTCCTGATGATCTGTCTAAGGTTGTGAGTGGTGTATTAAAGTCCCCAGTTATTATGGTGTTAGAGACAATGTCTTTCTTTACTTTTCCTAGAA
>NW_007069421.1:0-1185 GCF_000164805.1 Carlito syrichta
GATGTTCTGCTGAGCTTGTAAAGCCTGCTAACCTTGGGTGACACTACTCAGTAGGATATTTTATGAGGTTGCTGTCTCTCAAGCCAGTTGAGTAGATTTTAACCCATGGACATGTGACTTCTAGTGCACACACTCATTTAAAGCCTGGAATGCATACACTCAGGAGGTGTTTTGTGGGTGTATGTTTGTCAATAGATTTTCTAAAGGGATTTCTAGTAGGCAAGTGTTTATCTTTAATAATGTAGATGGTTGAAAACATATGAAATCATGGATGATAGTACACTGGTCTAAATTTCAAACATTCTTGGAAGACTCAGACACAGTTATGCCATTTAGCATTCCCCTTTCTCACATCCCACATACAATTTCCTTTGAGGGATTTAGCAGTAAATCATCTTTGGGTTTGTGCAGAGCTGAGAACTGTATCATCACTCCTAAGCCAGTATCTCACATCCTCTCTGGTCATTACTGTTGGTAGTTATTGGGAAAAGTGTATGAAGTAAATTTATAAATAAGTTTTAAAGATGCACTCATGCAGATCTGATTCTTTGGAAGATGTGGCTGCAACCATTATTAATGTAATAAAATTTGTGTTATAATGTAACCACTATTGGTTGTTACAATTTCAAAAACAACATCTATGATAAAAGTCAGGTATTCTAAAAAGGGACAAAAATTTAATAATTTTTATCAAAGGATATTTTCCCTTTTTGTTTATTTATATTTTTTTCTGAGACAAAGTATCATTGTTTCACCCAGGCTGGAGTGCAGTGGTGTAATCATAGCTCACTGCAGCTTCCCTCTCCTAGTCTCGAGTGATTCTACTGCTTCAGCCTCCTGAGCTACTGGGACTACAGGTCCCTCCACCACATTCAGCTAATTTTTTTTTATTTTTATTTTTTGTAGGGATGGAATCTCACTATGCTGCCCAGTCTCAAAATGCATTTTCCTACAAGTCCCTCTCTATTTCCCTGAGCATTATAGGAATAGCATTTAACATTTATGTGACAATGGTGCCCAAGACCGCATTTAAAGTCATTTGTTTATTGAAATACTAATGACAATGACAGTGAGATTCAGCCATGCTGATTTGAGGTGTTCCTATTTCAGAGATGGGGTGAAATGCTCTGACCCTCCCTGCCCCATACATGCATTCTCTCTGATGAATTTCCAACCTGTGGGAAG
>NW_007069422.1:0-922 GCF_000164805.1 Carlito syrichta
AGCTGTCCTTTGTCATGTCCCCCACGAAGAGGATAATGTTCATGTGCCGTGTTTTGCACAGGATAACCACCTCATAGCTGAAGGCCTGGAACTGCTCTGGGGTTGGGTCGACAAACTTTAGGATCTTCGCAGCAACATCTCCATGTCACTTTCCCTTATAAACAGTTCCAAAGAAGACTGACCCAATCTGAGTGGAGAGCATCATTCACTAGCTTCTATTTTCCAGTAATAGTTTGAATCTCTTTGTCCATGAAGACCTAATTTTCTTTTTCTCCTGGGTCCTGGATCCTGGTGCCCACTCTCTTTGTGCTGTCACAGGGGTTTTGGACTGTGACCAAGCCATTGAGCTCAGATGGTTGGGGCTGCTGGACAGGGCTGAAGGTGAGGCAGATTCTCTGTGACTTCCAATTGCACCCTCAATCATCCTGCTGTCCACAGATAGGATGACCATGTGGACATTAGGTGTGGACATAGACCTCTGCCTCTGGGAAAGGGAACCTTCAGAGGAGGGGCTGGAGGTGTAGAACGTGAAGGCGTGAGGTGTAGAATACCTGTGCTGGGAACTAACAAGTATCCGGGAAACAGGCTCTCGCATATGACTCATTGTCAAAGAAGGGAGTGCTGGGACCCCACTATCACCAGTAGTGGATTTGGGAAACAATAAGAGTTGTCTGATATTACTCCAGTCCACCCACATAGTAGGTACTTTGGTGCTACAGTGCTCATGAAATTTGTGGCCACAAGTCTGACATTGAAATACGTTGAGCAGGAATTTCTGACAAATGTCACAGAAGACAAGCTTCAGGAATGTCTTTTGAGCAAAATTGTGTGTTGTGAGGGGAATATGATCCAGGAAATCTACTTGAAGTTCTTCTCCCATCACAGAAGCAGCATCGGTATTCCAATCTAAAAGTGCATTTTT
>NW_007069423.1:0-781 GCF_000164805.1 Carlito syrichta
AAACAGATTATCAGGACAAAAAATCAGCAACGAGATCCGCAAACACAATGTGACTGTTGATCAAATGAACTTAATTGATACCTACAGATCCCTCCATCCAAAGACCACAGAATACACATTCTGCTCATCAACGCATGGAACATACTCTAAGATCGACCAAATACTTGGCCATAAAGCAAGCATAAGCAAATTTAAAAGGACCAAAATTTTACCACGCACCTTCTCGGACCACAGTGGAATAAAAATAAACGTTAACACTAACAAGGTCCCCCCAAACCCACAAAGACATGGACACTAAACAGCATGATGCTAAACAACTCCTGGGTCAATGATGAAATCAAAACAGAGATTAAAACATACCTGGAAACAAATTAAAATGAAGAAACACCTTACCAAAATCTCTGGGGAGCCATGAAAGCTGTAGTAAGAGGGATATATATCCATACAAACGCACATGAAGAAAATGGAAGGATCACAAATTAACAGCCTAACAAGTCACCTAAGGAAGCTGCAAAAGCAAGATCACAAAAAACATAATTTCAGCAGAAGAATCCAGATCACCAAAATAAAAGCCCAAATCCAGGACATAGAAGGCAAAAAGATAATACAAAAAAAAAAAAATGAAACAAAAAGCTGCTTCTTTGAAAGGATAAACAAGATTGATGGTCCCCTAGCTAGACTGACCAAGAAAAAGAGAGAAAAAGTCCAAATAAACACAATCAAAAACACAAAAGATGAAGTCACATCTGACCCTGAAGAAATACAAAAGATCCATAGAGAC
>NW_007069424.1:0-935 GCF_000164805.1 Carlito syrichta
CGGGATAAATACCATTTTTAATTTTTCAGTGTCACTGTTATCTCTTTCCTCCTGCCTGGCTGCTGATAGATGGTCTCCCTGCAAGCCCAACCTGGAATGCTGTGCGTTGCAGGGGAGGCCAGACCTCCCAGGAGGCTATCTCCTGAGTTCAGGAAGTATGGAGTCAACTGTTGCCATCAATCACTGTCAGGAAGCAAAACATCCCAATCCGTGGAACCCCTAAAATCCAGCCTCAAACCAGTCTACAGTTCCTCTTTCTCTTCAGTGGAATGATCTGAAATCCTGAATTATTGCATCACTTTTCTCATTTATTTATTTTCTGAAGACTCAGGTCTTAAATCCAGGTGTTGATCAGACTCAAGTTGAAAGGGACACATTAAGGATACAGGAATGATTTATAAGCTTCGAGGCTCTCAAAGAAGTTCTGGAAAATGCAGTTGGAAGACAGCTTGTCAAACTGGTTTAGCCAAAGGTAAATGAGTTGTACTGTACAAAATCTGCCCATAAAACTTTCTAGCTTGTATGTATCTGGTACTGATGAACATAACTGAGCATTTCAGAGACTGTGAGTGACCTGAGATGTTATATCACAGGGTGCCACAGCTAGAAGTCCACAGGAGGCATAGCTCAGGTGGCATTTAGAGGTCCCATTTCTTGTGCTGAGGTGAGTCTCAGAATTCCATCTCTGAGAACAAGGAAAGAGAACCCAACACAAGAGAGGTGCTAGAAAATGCTCTACTGGTACTTCACTGTCTTCATCTGCTTAAGTCTCTGTTTGGTGAAAGGAGGGGCCCTGTGTACTTGGGGTAGAAATCCTGCAGAATGAATTACAAGCCTTGAGCATGCCCAGCCCATCCACAAGAACTCACAGGCAGTGAGTGATGCTGTGCTGAGGCCTGCAGGTATGGAGAGTCCGTGCCTTTTCATTTTGCTGA
>NW_007069425.1:0-751 GCF_000164805.1 Carlito syrichta
CCACATGTTTGTTGCAGCCCTATTCACAAAAGCAAAGCTATAGAATCAACCTGTGTCCATCAGCGAATAAATGGGTAAAGAAAATATGGTATATATACACAATGGAATGTCACTTGGCCATGCAAAAATAAAATGATGTAATTTGCAGCAACATGGATGGAACTCTCTTGACCATTATCTTAAGTGAAATAAAGCAGAAAAAAGGACAAAAATAAAGTGTTCTCATTTATTTGTGGGAGCCAAAAAGTGTGATCACATGGAGGCTAGTGAGTGGGAAGACAGATACACTAGGAAGGGTGAGGCTGGGTAGGGGAGAGGATGAAAGAAGTGGGTTGAAACATAGAGACATACAGTGAGATAGAAGGGATACATTTGATATTCAATCACAGAATAGAGTGTACTTAACCAAAAAAGTATTGTATTAGGGTGACGGACAGCTACATATCCTGAGCTGATACCTTCATATTATGTACGTGTAACAAAATTTCACACCTACCCCATATATTCATATAAATAAAAATAAGAATAGAAGTGGAGATATGCAGGCTCACCCCACCTCCAGAAGTGATTTCTCTTCAAAATACCAGATTACCTTCTCTTTTTCTCTATGGACAATTGCTAATGACTACCATGAGCTGGATATATTTCCAGGCTCTGGGAATGCAGAAGCTCACAAGAGGTTGTGCTCAAGAGTTCACGACATGGAAAACAGCACTGGCCCTGCTGTGTGGAGAGTTGGGAGGAGTGGAGA
>NW_007069426.1:0-1076 GCF_000164805.1 Carlito syrichta
AATGTGCTTAACTTTATTCCATGTACAGCCTTCCTGCATATTAGGTTAATCATTCCAATTACCCACATACACTGAAGAGGAAATGACATTATGTTCAAATTCCCAGAGGAGGAAAACAATAGGCACAACTGGTAATATGGCCTGGCTCTAATGAGACATAGAGGAGGGGTATATATCCCAGCTCCACAGGCCAACTCAACCTTCTAGAAGAAAATCATCCATGAGTCTCACTACTGCTCTTTCTCAGCTCCCAGATTTGTCCCTCGAGGTGTGGGATCATGCCTTTCTTTCTATTGTGTTTGGTTTGTTTCCTCTCCATGGACCTGGTAGCATATCCTGCTCAGTGTGTGCTAAATATATGTGCGTGGGGAGGGGCATTGGGTACAAACCCAACCCCAGTGTCTTTCCAGCAGTGACTGTTAATGGAAGAGCTAAGCATGGGCCATGCTGTTGTTCTTATACCTGAGGCTCAGGCTACTGCATGGAGACCAGCAGCTCCTGCTGTGCAAAACACTCTGCCCTGCCTCAAAGAGGCACATGGGGTCGAGAAGAAGAACAACCATCTCAGGTCTCTTCCTGGTTCGGTCACTTTCATGGAATAGTCCTTGCCAAAAAGTTAAAAGTTGCTGGCAGAGGACTCGGGCATCTATCAAAACCAGCCAGCCCAGGATGAGGCTCTCTCTCAGAACACAAATCACTCCCTGGCAAGTCAAGAAAGAAACAGATGCATCTGAAATCAGAACACCATGGGGAGGAAGGACAGAGGAGGCCATAGACAGGCAGGGGAAAAAAGCAAGAGAAGAAATATTCTAGAATGGAAGACAAAGCCCTCCAAGAGCCCCAAGAGGTGTGCCCATTGAGTGTGGGTGTGGTTGAACACATTCCTATTTTAGCAAGGAGTAACAACAGGTTTGACAATCCCCCACCTGACAATCCTCCTGTCTCCCCATAAGGCAAGAATGACTCAAACCAGACAGTCACACCTCAACAAAATAGACAAAGGTGAAATGCAAGCCAGGCTTGGGAAAGCTCCCAGCACACATCTGAGCAGCCACTCAACTGGGGCAGCTGCCAGG
>NW_007069427.1:0-1036 GCF_000164805.1 Carlito syrichta
AGACCGAGGATTCGGATCTCCTCTTAATATATCAAAGAGAGGTTTTAGTTCATAAGTAGAAATCTTTAGGTAAGGTCTTATCCAATTAATGTCTCCAAGTAATTTCTGAAAATCATTCAAAGTATCTAGATTTCTTACTTCCAATTGTAATTTTTGAGGTGTAATGTAATCAGAAAAAATAAGCCTTCCTAAATAAGTAAATGGTGGCTGAGTTTGAATTTTTTCAGGAGCCACTTGGAGACCAAAGTTTTGTAAATCTTGAATTAATATAGCCAATCCTGTTTCCAAATATAGTCTATCTGAATGAGCCACTAATATATCATCCATATAATGGATAAGATATATATCCTTGTAGCTTTGTCTGAAATGTTGTAAAGCTGCATCAACATACTTTTGACATAAAGTTGGACTGTTTTCATCCCCTGAGGCAAAACTGTCCATTGAAACCTCTGATGAGGCCTATTCAAATTTGGAGATGGAATACTAAATGCAAATCTCTGCTTATCCTGAGAAGCCAAAGGAATAGTGAAAAAACAATCTTGAAGGTCTATAACAATAATATGATATTTATCGGGCACTGCTACAGGAGATGGCAATCCTGGTTGTAAAGCACCCATAGTTTCCATAGTATTATTTATTTTTCTGAGGTCATGTAACATTCTCCATTTTCCTTAGCACAAATTGTCCTCCTGTCAAACATCCTTTAGCCACTTGAAACCAATCATAAGGAGTCATCCACCAAGCACGTAGCCCATCTAAGAAGGCTAGTGTATACGGCGCTGTTGGGCCATAATCATGACAAGCAGCTTTTAAGTCTTTTAATAATTTCATTGATATAGGTTCCCATTTAGGGGGTTCAAATTCTATGTCAACAGGAAAACAATGAAGAGAGTCTTCTGATTCTAAAGCCTTTTGTATAGTTCCTTGAATTCCCGGTAAATATTTTTTAGGTAGTTCTACCCTTTGGCCACTAGATGGTAGCAGAGACTTATTTTTAGAAACCACAGGGAAAGAAAAATCTGGCCAATCTGGATTC
>NW_007069428.1:0-1016 GCF_000164805.1 Carlito syrichta
TCCATGAGATTAACAAAAGCTAAACTCAAAATGAGATCACATCTTGCCTAGCTTCTTTTCCTTCTTTGCTTTACTTGCTCTTTCTCCTGAGAGCACATCCCAGCATGCACCCAAATTCCTATCTTAGTTTCTTTTTCCAGGGAGTCACATCTAGGACACCTTTCTAAATTCTACTGGGCACTAAGATAGGGCCTGCTGGTTGTGCACAAATAAATTATCTGTGGAAATGATTCTTTCTTCTCTCTCCTTTACCAAAATATAAGGCATATGACAGAGGATCACCAAAACTGGAATTTATTTATTAAAATTGTGCATTTATTCTTACATGCTTAAATTTCAGTCAACTTCAAAGTACTCTCAATTTGATGCAATACACCTAGTGAAACACTTTTCCACTGCTCAAACCAGTTTTTAAACTCATCAATTTTGATGCTTTTAGTGTTTCTGCTGTTTTTTGTTTCGCCTCTTTCAAATTGGCAAAATGTTTCCTTTTGAGGACTTTTTCATTGGGGGAAACAAAAAAATCTCTAAGGGCAAGATTGAGTGAATTGGAATTAAGGTCATTTTGGGTAAAAAAAACAAAACAAAACTGCTGAACACTCAGTGCAGTGCAGGAAGGTGTACTCGTAAATCACCCATTAGGAGATGGGTAACTTTGTTGAAGGAATTCCCCCACCACCAAAAAAAAAAAAAAAACTCACAGAAGCCAAACTCAGCCTCTCACAGCAATGCTAGCTGGTACACTGATGCCAATGTGTTCCTAGAACACTTACCTAGCGGGAAGAGCCTGTACTACAAGGGGCCGGCCCTCCAAAATATAATTTCAGGGTTTTTTTTGTACTCCTTTATACATCTCATTCCCCAGAGCATGTTTAAAAAAATCTCCAAGCCGGGATCGGTGGCTCAGCCTGTAATCCCACACTTTGGGAGGCAGAGTTGAGTGTATTGCCTGAGCCCGTGGGTTCGAGACCCGCCTGTGCACCTCAGCGAGACCTCATCTCTACAATAAATCAAAA
>NW_007069429.1:0-1114 GCF_000164805.1 Carlito syrichta
CAGAACTCACTGCAAATAAAAGATAAATATTACAAAAAAGCAATAGTGTGGTCTAATTATTTGTTTAGAGAGCAGAAAACAAGACAGGAAATTGCTGCCAAAAAACAAACAAACCTATTAGTGTACGTGTGTGTGTGAACACTCCTTTTACCACTAGTTGTTAGATCTCTACTTCCTTCTAATTGCTGTGTAACTATTTTTACCTGGTAAGAAAATATCAAAATTCACTCTAAGTATATCCTTCAATAGATTACTTTTGCAAATTTATTTTATGCAACTTTTCCTTACCCTCTTCTAACCTACACAAAAGACAACATTTAAAAAGACATAATTTTTACTCTTCTATATAAATCAAAGGCAGTATTTTTAAAAATTTAAAAACACAGGTGGGGTCGGTGGCTCAGCCTGTAATCCCGCACCTTGGGAGGCTGAGGTGAATGGATTGTCTGAGCCCGTGGGTTTGAGACACGCCTGGGCAGGCAAGACCTCATATCTACAATAAATCAAAAAATCAGCCGGGCGTGGTAGTGCGCGCCTGTAGTTCCAGCTACTTGGAAGGCTGAGGTGGAAGGATCGCCGAAGCCCAGCAGGTCGAGGCTGCGGTGACCGGGAGTGGCCACTGCACTCTAGTTTGGGTGAGAAAGTGAGACTCCAACTCCAAAAAAATATATTAAAAAACACTTTAGGAAGTATTAATATTTAAAACTCCAGTTCCGCTGGACTCGATGGCTCAGCCTGTAATCCTGCGCTTTGGGAGGCTGAGGTGAGTGGATTGCCTGAGTCCAAGGGTTCGAGACCCGCCTGGGCAAATTGGCGAGACCTCATCTCTACAATAAATCAAAAAATCAGCTGGATGTGGTAGCGCATTCCGGCTACTTGGAAGGTTGAGGTGAAAGGATCACCAGATCCCCAGAAGGTCGAGGCTGTGGGGGCTGGGAGCGGCCACTGCACACCAGTCTGGGCGACAGAATGAGACTCCAACTAAAAAAAAATAATAAATAAATAAATAAATAAAACTGATCAAACACTCAAATGAGATGAGGAGGATACTGTAGCTCACAGGTCATCAATTCCTCTTCTCTGCATATTATAGGACGCAATCTAGGCCAGAAAA
>NW_007069430.1:0-780 GCF_000164805.1 Carlito syrichta
GGTGCCCGTGCACCCCAGGCCTAAGAAAGGCCACTCCCACCAGCAATCCACAGTCTCATTGCTTTCCCTGACAGGAGAAGGTGTCAAGAAAGAGCAATTCAGAATTCCCCCGGGTCACACATAATGCCTTCCCACAAGTAACTGTGAATGTCTCAGATCCCTCATTGTGGCACAGGGGAGATGAGCATTCCCGCATGGGAGAGGTTGACAAGCCGCACGCCAAAGCAGTCACCCTGTAGAGCGTAAGATACACGAAAGGGAACAAGTGGGAAGGAGGAATGACAGCACGCACACTCAGTGCCAGAACCTCACAGTGCAGCACACTTCTCACACAGCTCTTTCCAAGGGAGACGGACATTCAAAACAAGCACCACCATGGCAGTCAGCTCTTTTCCGTCAATGCGTATCCTCAATTGTGTATCCTCCTACACAAAAATTTGAAAGGGAGAAACATTTCAGAATTCACCCAGGGAATTCACCAAGTAATGCCTTCTTGCTCCACTGTGGGGTTCCCATCGTCCCCTGGGGTGGCAGCGTAGAGCTGCACATGGGCAAAGCGTGTCCCATGAGAGAACTCTTAGTTCAAACAGAGGCGCTCTGCACAGCCGAAAATCCAAATGAGAAGAAAACCGCGAGACTCAGACTCATGTGTTGCAGCATGCACCAAGTGAGAAAACATAGATAGCCCCTAAAGAGCGCTGCACATTTTGAAAAGCTCCTTCCCCGGGGAGATGCACATGCACAACAAGCCTCACAGAGGCCGTCTACGCTTATTCAGCA
>NW_007069431.1:0-770 GCF_000164805.1 Carlito syrichta
TAACTGAACAAATTAACAAGGCAAACAAGTTTCTGGCAGTTATATCTGACCTAAGTTAGAAAAGGATTGTAAATGCTTTGTTATTTACACCCTTCCTCCGATTCACACATCTTCCCAGAAAGTATTTTAAAGACTCACAAAACATATAAATTCAAACTTTGCCTACTGTGACTCTAATGAAAGAGACCCATATATTCCTCAATGCCTGGCCCCCTACCCCTCTAGAAAGGCACTAAACTGCTAAGCATTGTGTAAAAGTTTAAAAATCTCTATTGGACATGACATAAACAAGCTGAATGACTCCACTAGTTTCTCTTTCACCGGTACAATAATGGCACTAAGTGCAGAATTTACCTTGTATCTGAACAAGGCTCTTTTGAAAACTTGAAAGTATTTTGCAGCATAGGTAAGATTAATCAGGAGAGCCAGTGCAAATACCAACCAGCAGTGTGTACCTGTGTGATGATGGTGACTCACCCTCTCCCAGCCTCAGTTTTTCACTTTTCTTGACCACATAGAGTTGTTGAAAGGTTGAAATGAGGTTATGTAAATAGTTATACTTGTTTATTATTAAATATGAATGTCCATGTTTTTTGTTCTCTGTACACATGCACATAATCCTTTTTTGGAAAGGAGAAGCATATGAGCATTTCTTGCTCTTTTGGCATTCATATTGTTTTTCTGGCTATCTGCCAGGGTGTGTTTATTATGCACACATTTTCTGTGTGCCCATAAGTGTTTATGTACATCACTGCTTTTAGTCTATGACA
>NW_007069432.1:0-766 GCF_000164805.1 Carlito syrichta
TCTAAATATGTATTGTTTGAGGTATTACATTTCCATCTTAAACGCACCTACAGCTCCTTCTTGCAGGTGGTGACAGATGAGTGCTTAGCTTCTTCCTTCTGCGTATGCTCAGCCGATTCTCCCAGAACTATGCATAATAGAGAGTGTCCTTTCATCGGTGATTATTTCTGTCCACTTTACCAAGATCGATGGGTATTGGTTGTAGGTGAGCAGCTTTATTTCTGGGCTCTCTGTTCTGTTGTATTAACCTGTGTATCTACTAGGAAAGCGTATGTTCTAAAACTAGAATTAGACAAGGAGGTACACTCTCACCCCTTCTATTTAGCATTGTTCTGGAAGTACTGGTCAGAGTAATCAGGCAATAGAGATAGATAAGATGTATCCAGGTAAAAAAAAAAAGAAAGTCAAATTATGTCTCTTCACAGAGATACGGTTGTTTCTATATTTAGAGAACTGTAAGGACATCCCTAAATTACTCCTAGACTTAATATGAGACCTCGGTGAACTCCCAGGATACAAAATCGATGTTCAAAAATTAATAGCATGTCTATATGCCAACAGCGTTCGAGCTCGGATCCAAATCGAGAACACAATCCCAGCTGGGCTCGGTGGTTCAGCCTGTAATCCCACGCTTTGGGAGGTGTAGGTGAGTGGATTACCCGAGCCCGCGGGTTCGAGACCTGCCTGGGCAACTTGCGGAGATCTCATCTCTACAATAAATCGAAGACTTAGCCGGGCGTGGTAGTGCGTGCTCGTAGTTCCAGCT
>NW_007069433.1:0-808 GCF_000164805.1 Carlito syrichta
CCAGTCCACTTTGAAGGGGTGCATGTGATTTTTTTTTTTTTAGTCATATTATAATGTAGACATATAATATAATGTTGGTTTTTTTTGACTACTCTTCATAAGCTGTCTCTCTGGATCACATTGGTCTGGTATGAATACCAGAAGAATAGAAGCCTGGAGATTCAGTCAAAACAAATAAATCCATCATTATCTGGGTATTTCTCTATCTCCTTTCTTAAGGAAGTTTTATAGAACTAGTACTTTTGGTAATCATAACAGTAATTTCCTCAAACTTCTAAGCTTCTGTTAAAGGTGTGTAGGTCCATAAAATAGTTTTTAAAAACATAAATTGAGTGAGAACCTGGGTTTGGTGGCTAATCCCAGCAGTTTAGGAGGCCAGGGTAGGAGAAGCTTAAGCCCAGGAGCTCAAGTCTAGCTTGGGAAGCATAGTGAGATCTTGTCTTTAAAAAAAACCAAAAACTTTAAATTATCCAAATACAGTGAGGTGCACCTATAGTCCCAACTACTCAAAAAGATGAAGTGGGAGGATCGCCTGAGTTTGAGGCTGCAGTGATCCATAATCATGCTACTACACTTCAAGCTGGGTGACATAGTGATACCACAACTCAAAACAAGTCAGCCACAACAAAAAAAGGAATTGGGTGGGAAGTCACCAGGTCCTACTATGAGTGGATATAAAAATCAAATAGGACCTTGGTGGGATGCTCATCTAGTGATACTCTCCCCATGGCTCCTATGATCAGTTAAGCACTGTGAAATGCTTTTGCAGGTTTTACCATGGTGGGCTGCTGACTCTCATGGCTTCATT
>NW_007069434.1:0-1360 GCF_000164805.1 Carlito syrichta
TTTGTTTATCTAGCATAACCTAAAAGGGTGCTTTTTTTCTAAGTATGGACTAGAGAATGGACTGTGAATCAGGTTTTGAGGATGGCCTTGGTTCGTCTAAACAGATTTGGCAGAGAACAATGTGCTTAAAATGTCGCTGCAGGATGCAGCTACTTGAATGACTTTGCTGCCAACAACCACAACTCAACTTTTCTTTAAAGACCACCATTTCTTATTGCCAATCCTTCAAACAACCCTTAAAACAACCCTGCCTCTCAGTGTGCATATTTTCCCACTTTCCAGTCTATATGCATCATTTTGCCATCCTATAGCCCCTTTTTCCCAAAAGACACAATCACGCAGTGCAGGAACCACTTCCGATGCTTAGAAGCAGTTAAAAGAGAATGTATCCTGATATTAGATGTAAAACCTGGCCCTAAAATAAAGCCTTTATTAAATGCTTCCTCTCAGCAGAAACAGAACAAAGCATTACTCATAGTTTATCCTTTTGTTCAGTTGAAAGAAACAATGTCCAGGGTGTCTAATAACTAATAAGTGAAGAAACCAGGATCTGAACAGGGAGCTTGACTCCAGAATCCTTGCTTAAATACCTTGCTTAAATATTGTGTAAATAAAAGAAAAAGAGCTGGGCTTCGTGACTCAGCCTGTAATTGCAGCACTTTGGGAAGCTGAGGTGCATGGATTGCCTGATCCCGCGGGGTTCGGGACCCACCTGGGCAACTTGGCGAGACCTCATCTCTACAATAAATCAAAAAATTAGCCAGGTTTGGTAGCGTGCACCTGTAATTCCAGCTACTTGCAATGCTGGAGTGGAAGGATCGCCGGAGCCCAACAGGCCAAGCTGCGGTGGCTGAGAGTGGCTACTGCACTCCAGTCTGGGTGACAGAGTGAGACTCCAACTCAAAAAAAAAAAAGAAAAAGAAACAAATTAAAATACCTGGTGAGCAGCTCTAAATGGTCGATATTCCTGAAAATGGCTAGGATATCTATATTTTACAATAGAAATGCAGGTCTCCTCAAGTAGGTTTCTGTGACACAGTGTTTCATCTCATGCCTAATGTTTATTACAAGAACTTTCTCTCTCTTTGCCATTGGCTTTAGAAAGGTGGCTATATGGTCCTTGCAAATTTTATTAATCTAGGGGTGTCACTGAGCCCTGTCAATAACTCTGAGTTCTTAGTCTATGTGACTGTAGAAGCAACAGATCTCTTAGCTTAGCAACTGAGTTGGGGTTCAGTGAACACTTGTAGAATTTGCTCATCATGTTTTAATTTTTTTGAGTCAGAGTCTCACTCTGTCACCCAGGCTGGAGTGTAGTGGCACAATCCCAGCCTCAACATGCTGGGCTCAGGTGATCCTT
>NW_007069435.1:0-727 GCF_000164805.1 Carlito syrichta
CCCAGGTGTGGTAGCGCACGCCTGTAATTCCGGCTACTCAGAAGACTGAGGCAGAGGGATCGCTGGAGCCCAGCAGGTCGAGGCTGAAGTGGTCGCGAGCAGCAACTGCACTCCAATCTGGGTGACAGAGTGAGACTCCAACTCAAAACATAAAAATAAAAAAGTGAAATACTAATAATGAAATGGTGTTGTGAGACCCAGCAATTAAAAAAAATATATAGTTAAATTCTCTAACCCACTTCTCAAAACAAAATAAATTTTAGATGCATTAAAGATTTAAGCATTAGAGCCGGGCTTGGTGGCTCAGCCTGTAATCCCGTGCCTTTGGGAGGCTGAGGTGAGTGGATTGCCTGAGCCCGCAGGGTCGAGACCCGCCTGGGCAGCGAGACCTCATCTCTACAATAAATCAAAAAATAAGCCAGGAGTGGTAGTGCATGCCTGTAATTCCGGCTACTTGTAAGCCTGAGGTGGAAGGATCACTGGAGCCCAGCAGGTTGAGCACTCCAGTCTGGGCAACAGAGTGAGACTCCAACTCAAAAAAAAAAAAAAAAGAGATTTAAGCATTAAAGGCAAAATAGTAAAAATGTTCAAAAAAAGTCACAGGTAGTTATCCTGATTTCTTGACGGGTGGAGGTGGGAAGAAGGCAAAAAGACTTTTCTAAGCATATCAGCTAAGTCTCCTGAAAAAGATGAGTCTGACTGCATGTGAGTTAGGAGCTTCTTATTT
>NW_007069436.1:0-938 GCF_000164805.1 Carlito syrichta
TCTGTTTCTCTTTCTGCCTCAGGGAGTCCGATTATTCTTAGGTTCGGCCTCTTGAGGGTAGTCACTCATCTCTGAAGGTTTGTTCTGTCTTTTTAAGCTTATTTTCTGTGTTTTTAAGAGTTTGGGTTATTTCTATATTTTGGTTCTCAAGCTCTGAGATTCTTTTTCTGCTTGGGTAATTCTGCTTTCCATGCTTATCAATTTGTTATTTATTTCATTCACAGTATTCTTTATTACTGTTATCTCAGATATCAGCTCCTTCCTAGTTTCTTCTTGTGTCTCCTCAATTCTTTTTAATCTCTCCATTATTGTTGTGATATCTACATTTGCATTTTGAGACCCTTCATTCTGGGGACATTTCATTGTTTGTATTTCAAAGTCAATTTTCTCAGTGTCTGCTCTCCCAGGCGTCTGGGAGAGACCCATACTCTTCTTTTGTTTGTTTTTTTTTATTTCTGTAGATTTTTCTCCCTTTACCCCTTTGTCTCCCCCTCTTCAATTCTGTTTTTGAGGGAAGGTGGGGTTGCTTTTATTTCTCTTCTGCAATGACCTGTTCTTCCTTATGAGGGTCTTCTGGTTTTGTTCACTTTTCCCTCTGCTTTACAGTCTGTCTATTCAGCAGTTTGCAGTCTTGGTCCCTAGATTTAAAAAGGGGGCATATAGAAGAGGAAAATAATGGAGCAAGGGGGAGTCAATAGGGAGTTAGAAAAAGAGCAGCGCAAGAGGGAAAACAGATATACATACCATCTATCAGGTGAGAACGAGACACAGGGCTGGGAAGAGGTGAAGAAAGACACGTAAGAAAGAGTACTGATAGCTACATAGTACTAAAGAGTACTGAAGCAACACAGAGACAGGGCAATAAAATCGAGAAACAGTGTAAGTCAGAATGTAAACAACAAATGTGATCTTAAACCAACAGTTACTATGATAAAATC
>NW_007069437.1:0-896 GCF_000164805.1 Carlito syrichta
ATTCTCATTGCTTTCCCTGACAGGAGAAGGTGTCAAGAAAGAGCAATTCAGAATTCCCCCGGGTCACACATAATGCCTTCCCACAAGTAACTGTGAATGTCTCAGATCCCTCATTGTGGCACAGGGGAGATGAGCATTCCCGCATGGGAGAGGTTGACAAGCCGCACGCCAAAGCAGTCACCCTGTAGAGCGTAAGATACACGAAAGGGAACAAGTGCGAAGGAGGAATGACAGCACGCACACTCAGTGCCAGAACCTCACAGTGCAGCACACTTCTCACACAGCACTTTCCAAGGGAGACGGACATTCAAAACAAGCACCACCAAGGCAGTCAGCTCTTTTCCGTCAATGCGCTTGGCAGAGCAATTGTGTATCCTCCCACACAAAAATTTGAAAGGGAGAAACATTTCAGAATGCACCCAGGGAATTCACCAAGTAATGCCTTCTTGCTCCACTGTGGGGTTCCCATCGCCCCCTGGGTGGCAGCGTAGAGCTGCACATGGGCAAAGCGTGTCCCATGAGAGAACTCTTAGTTCAAACAGAGGCGCTCTGCACAGCCGAAGTCCAAATGAGAAGAAAACCGCGAGACTCAGACTCAGGTGTTGCAGCATGCACCAAGTGAGAATAACATAGATAGCCCCTAAAGAGCGCTGCACATTTTGAAAAGCTCCTTCCCCGGGAAGATGCACATGCACAACAAGGCTCACAGAGGCCGTCTCCGCTTATTCAGCAAGGCCAACGCGAGAGTGACTGCATTTCCTAGCCTAGAGAAACGCCAAGGGGTAAAACGTTTCAGGGCTCAAACAGAAGGCAAGCACTGCTTTTCTACAAGTGAGTGTGTAGCACTCATTTCACTCAGTCTGACACCATTGACATGCTCATTCCTACATGTGAAG
>NW_007069438.1:0-2575 GCF_000164805.1 Carlito syrichta
TCCAGCATCTGTTATTTTTTGAGTTATTGATAATGGCCATTCTGACTGGAGTTAGGTGGTATCTCAGTGTAGTTTTAATTTGCATCTCCTTAATGACTAGTGAGGTTGAACATTTCTTCATGTATCTGTTGGCCATTCGTATGTCTTCTTTTGGGAAGTGTCTGTTCATATCTTTTGCCCACTTTGTAACGGGGTTGTTTGTTTTTTTCTTTTCAGCACGTTTGAGTTCCTTGTAGATCCTAGATGTTAGGCCTTTGTCAGACATGGAGTTGGCAAATACTTTTGCCCAGTCTGTGGGCTGTCTCCCTGCTCTCTTGATGGTTTATTTGGTTTTTCAGGAGCTTGTCAGTTTAATGAGGTCCCACTTGTCTATCTTATCTCTTATGGCTTGTGCGTTTCAAGTTTTGCTAAGGAATTGGATGCCAGTTCAACTTCCATAAGGGTGTGTCCTGCATTTTCTAAAGTTCTTATGGTTTGAGGTTTTACATTTAGGTCTCTGATCCATATAGAGTTAATTTTTGTGTATGGTGATAGATAGGGGTCTTGTTTGAATCTTCTGTATGTGGTCAGCCAGTTTTCCTAGCACCATTTACTGAGTAGATTCTCCTCTCCCCAGTGGTGAGTGGTGGAGGCTTTGTCGAAGATGAGTTGAGAAATTGAGGTTTTGCTTCTGGAATATCAATTCTATTCCATTGGTCGATATGCCTGTTCTTGTACCAATACCAAGCTGTTTTGATTATTGTAGCTTTATAGTAAAGTTTAAAGTCTGGTATTGTGATACCTCCTGCTTAGTTTTTTTTTTTTTTTTTTTTTGGCTGAGGATTGTTCTGGCTATTCTTGGTCATTTGTGTTTCCATATGAATTCCTATATTGTTTTTTCTAGATCTGAGAAGAATGTAGCTGGTAATTTAATGGGTATTGCATTAAATCTGTAGATTGCCTTAGGTAAGATGGAAATCTTCACAATGTTGATTCTTCCAATCCATGAGCATGGGATATTTTTCCATTTGTTTGTGTCATCTTTGATTTCTTTGAGCAGCATTTTGTAGATTTCATTGTAAAGGCCTTTCACATCTCTGATTAGGAAGATGCCAAGGTATTTCATTTTTGTGTGTGTGTGGCTGTTGTGAATGGGATTGTGTTTTTTATTTGGGTTTCTGTATGTTTATTATTGGTGTAAAGAAATGCGATTGTCTTTTGCACATTTATTTTATACCCTGAGACTTTGCCAAAGTCCTTTACCAGTGCAAGGAGGCCATTGACAGATTCTCTTGGGTTTTCAAGGTACACAATCATGTCATCTGCAAAGAGTGATATCTTAACTTCCTCTTTTCCTATTTAGATACCCCTGATCGCTTTCTCTTTTCTGATTCCTCTAGTCGCGACTTCCGATACTATATTGAACAGGAGGGCTGAGAGTGGGGATCCTTCTCTTGTTCCAGTTTTCAGGGGAAATGGTTCCAACTTTTGTCGGTTTAGGAGTATGCTGGCTGTGGGTTTCTTGTAGATGGCTTTTAGTATTTTGAGGTATGTTCCATGGATGCCTAGATGTTCGAGGGTTTTTATCAAGAAGGGGTGCTGGATTTTATCAAAAGTTTTTTCTGCATCTAATGATACAATCATGTGGTTTTTGCTTTGAAGTCTGTTGATGTATTTAATTACATTTATGGTCTTGTGAATGTTGAATCAGCCTTGCATCCCAGGGATGAAGCCTACTTGGTCATGATGGATGATTTTTGAGATGTGTTGTTGAATCCTATGATCTTTTTGAGAATTTTAGCATCTATGTTCATCAAAGATATTGGCCTGTAGTTCTCTTTCTTTGTTGGGTCTTTACCTGGCTTGGGTATCAATGTGATGTTGGCTTCATAAAATGATTTGGGGAGAGTTCCATCTTTCTCAATTGACTGGAATACCTTCAGTCAGATTGGTATCAGCTCCTCCTTAAATGTCTTATAGAATTCTGCTGGAAAGCCATCTGGTCCAGGGCTTTTTTTTGTAGGTGGTTTTCTTATTACATAGACAATTTTCTTGATTGTTATTGGTCTATTTAGGGTGTCAATTTCTTCTTGTTTCAACCTAGGCAGGTTCTGTGATGTCAGAATGTACTCCATTTCCTTAAGGTTTTCAGGTTTGTTTCCATACAAGTGTACATAGCAGTCTCTAATGATCTTTTGTATTTCTTCAGGGTCAGATGTGACTTCATCTTTTGTGTTTCTGATTGTGTTTATTTGAACTTTTTCTCTTTTTTTCTTGGTCAGTCTAGCTAGGGGACCATTGATCTTATTTATCCTTTCAAAGAACCAGTTTTTTGTTTCATTGATTTTTTTTATTATCTTTTTGTCTTCTATGTCCCAGATTTGTGCTTTTATTTTGGTGACCTGGTTTCTTCTGCTGAAGTTAGGGTTATGGTGGTCTTGCTTTTCCAGCTTCCTTAGGTGACTTATTAGGCTGTTAATTTGTGATCCTTCTATTTTCTTCATGTGTGTTTGTAGAGATATGAATTCCCCTCTTACTACAGCTTTCATGGCATTCCAGAGATTTTGGTAAGATGTTTCTTCATTTTCATTTGTTT
>NW_007069438.1:2595-70526 GCF_000164805.1 Carlito syrichta
CTTTTGAAATTTGTTTATGCTTGATTTATGGCCAAGTATGTGGTCGATCTTAGAGTACGTTCCATGTAGTGATGAGTAGAATGTATATTCTGTGGTCATTGGTTGGAGTGTTCTGTAGGTATCAATTAAGTCCATTTGGTCAAGAATCACATTGAGCTTTTGGATCTCGTTGCTGATTTTTTGTCCTGATGATCTGTCTAGGCTTGTGAGTGGGGTATTAAAGTCCCCAGCTATGATAGTGTTAGGTCAATATCTTTTTTGAGTTTACTTAGAAACTGTTTTATGAAAGTTGGTGCTCCTATGTTGGGTGCATATATGTTTAGGATAGATATTTCTTGTTGATGGTTTGAACCTTTTATCATTATGTAGTGTCCTTCTGTATCTTTTAAAATTTTTGATAGCTTAAAGGGTATTTTGTCTGAGATTAAGATTGCAACTCCTCCTTTCTTTTTTATTCTGTTTGCCTAAAAATTTGTTTCAAGTCTTCTTACTTTGAGTCTGTGATTGTCCTTTCTAGTGAGATGAGTCTCTTGAAGGACATATATTGTTGCCTGGTGATATTTTATTCATTTTGCCATTCTATGCCTTTTCAGTGGTGTATTTAGTCCATTCACATTCAGGCTAATTATTGAAATGTGAGAGTTGATCCCTATCATAAGGTTCTTATAGAGTTTTGTTGTTGTTCCTGTTTGTTTGTGTCCTTCTTTTGGTTTGGGGGTTGGTTCATGTGTGTTTTTCATCTTTTTCCTGTACTCTTGTGTTAGAATGTTGTTGTTCTTTTTTTCTTTTCTTCAGTGTTTAATAATTTCTTAAGTACTTCTTGTAGAGGTGGTCTGGTGGCGGTGGAAATTCTTAGGGATTGGATATCTGGGAAAGATTTTAATTCTCCCTCACTGATGAAGCTTACCTTGGCTGGGTAGGTTATTCTTGGTTGAAATTGTTTATCTTTTAGGACTTTGAAGATAGGGCTCCAAACTCTCCTAGCCTGAAGGGCTTCTGTAGATAAATCTGCTGCTATTCTAATTTGTCTTCCATGGTAGGGAATCTGACCTTTTTCTCTTGCTGCCTTTAGGATTTTTCTTTTATATCTACTTTGTTTAGGTGAATTATTATGTGTCTGGGAGTTGATCTTCTCATTGGTTGTCTTGCAGGGGTTCTCTGAATCTCTTGTGTTTGAATTTTCACATCACTGATGAGATGAGGGATGTTTTCTTGAATAATCTCATGGAATGTTTGTTCCAGAGTGGACTCTGTTTCTCTTTTTGCCTCAGGAAGTTCAATTACTCTTAGGTTCGGTCTCTTGAAGTAATCGCTCATCTCTTGACGGTTTTGTTCTGTCTTTTTAAGCTTCTTTTCTAGGTTTTTGACAGTTTGGGGTAGTTCTATACTTTGGTCCTCAAGTTCTGAGATTCTTTTTTCTACTTGGCTAATTCTGCTTTCCATGCTTATCAGTTTGTTATTTATTTCATTCCCAGTATTCTTTACTACGTTATCTCAGTTATCTACTCCTTCTTAGTTTTCTCTTGTCTCTCCTCAATTCTTTTTAATCTCTCCATTAATGTCTTTATATCTGGGTTTGTAGTTTGAGACCAGTCATTCTGGGGGCTCCTCATTGTTTGCATTGCAAAGTCAATTTTCTCAGTGTCTGATCTCCCAAGGGTCTGTGAGAGACCCATATTCTTCTTTTGGTTTTTCTTCATTTGTGTAGAATTTTCTCTCCCCTCTTCCCTCCCCTTCTTTATTTTTAAATTTTTTTAATTTTTATTTTTTTTTGAGTTGGAGTTTCACTCTGTCACCCAGACTGGAGTGCAGTGGTCACTTCTGGCCACCGCAGCCTTGACCTGCTGGGGCTCCGGCGATCCTTCCACCTCAGCCTTCCAAGTAGCTGGAATTACAGGCATGCGCTACCACGCCCAGCAGATTTTTTGATTTATTGTAGAGATGAGGTCTTGCTGCCCAGGTGGGTCTTGAACCTGCGGGCTTAGGCAATCCACTCACCTCAGCCTCCCAAAGGCACGGGATTACAGGCTGAGCCACCGAGCCTGGCTCCCTCCCCTTCTTTAATCTGTTTTTCAGGGAATGTGTGGTTGCTTTTACTTCTTTTTGTTCAATCTCCTGTTCTTCCTTATGAGCGTCCTCTGGCTTTGTGCACTTTTGAGGCTGGACTATAGGTTGGGGCTGTACTTTTTGCAGTTTTAAGATTTAATTGAGGGGGAAGCTGTGGTTTAGAATCTATCGGCAGATCCCAGTATCCACCAACAGGTGTATGGGCACACTAGAACTCACTTCCCACTGTCTTACAATCTGTCCATGCAGTGGGATTTAGGTTTGCTCCCTGGAACCAAAGGAGGTAAGAAAAAGGAAAATAATGGAAGAAGGAGTGGTCAAGAGGAAGTTGGAGAGAGAGAAGAGTAAGAAGGAAAACAGGCATACATACCAACTAATGAATGAAAAGTGACACAACGCCAGAAAAGTATAAAAAACAAACAAACAAGATTCCCTAAAGCATACCAGTAATCAAACAAAGACAGCCCAATAAATTCATGTTTTGATGTGCTTTTCCCCAACACAAACAAGTAGTCTAACTCAAAAAGGAAACAAAAGTGAGCAAAACAGTCAAAACAATAAAATAAAAAATCAAAATAAGAAACCAGACTAGCTCTGGAGTGTTTCCTGAGTATCTAAATTCTCTTCAGCTCTGATCTCTAGCCTCTCCCCTTTGCAGGCAGATAGACTTATTCATAGGTTGGGTTGGTTCCCTTGGCTTGCTGCCTGAGAGGTCTGCCACAGTACTGAGTTGCCTATGTCTGATGTAGCATAGGAGGGCCTTTTGTCTCCTGTTTGGCAAGGTTACCTTAGAAACCAAGGTGGAGGCTGTTTGTAGATGGGCGGGACAATGCAAATCTCTGCCTGGAAAATGGCTGTGGTGGGCAGCTCCTCTTTCACTGATCCTTTCTGTCCACTTGTCCTTTTTCTCCACTAGTCCAGTCTGCAGATAGAGCAGGTAGCAGGCAGTGGCAGCAGCTTTGGGCCACCCACAGGGCACTTCAGCCAGGAATGGAGCTGGTATCTATGAGGGACGGGTGCCTAGAGCCTCCCTGGGTGACAGCAGCTTGAGATGGGGCTGAGTGAGGACCTGGAACCCAGGGCAGGGGCCCGGAACTCTGAGGGTTGAGCACTGGCTGCGGCTTTGTGTGCTTCAGCCCTGCTGGCAGCACAGAGCCTGGAGGCACAGGTGCTAGGGGCCTGCATGGGCAGTGGTGGCTTTGGACCTGGTGGGGTGCCCCAGGAGGGAATCGAACCTGTAGCTCTGAGGAGCAGGCATGGAGGGCCTCCCTGGGCTGCCATGGCCTGAAACTAGGCTGGGCACCCAGTCAGGGAGGGAGCTGGCAGAAGCTGAGTGCCAGGAAGATCAGTGTAGCCAGCAAGGGAACCCAGTGCTCCACAAGGCAGTATCCAAGGGCCTCCGTAGGTGGTGGCAGGTGGCTTGGGGCTGGGTGAGATGGTATAGCCGGGGAAGGAGCTGGGAGTTCCACTCACCAAGGGCCCAGGGCCACCTGGGGTGGAACAGCAGCAGCAGAGGGGCCACAGTAGCTGGCTGTGCATGGGACCAAGGGTCTCCAGGCCTTGGACCAGTGTGGCTGGTGGTGAGCGGTGGGGAGGGGGGAAGTAAGAGTCTTTATGGGAACTCACTTTTGGAGAATCTCACAGTCCCTCCTGTGCCATCACCATCTCACTGGAACTCTCCAGGTCTTTTATATAAAGATTCTGGAGAAATGCCTGGGTCCACAAGTTCTTAGGAAAGAAGATCTGAGAAGAAAGTCAGGAAGGAGAGACTTGGACAAGTGAGTCAAAGTCAAGTCCAGACAAGAGGTAGCCATTATAAGTTTAGCCATGTCTACTTCTGCCAACCAGAACATGGAATTACTACTGGGGTAAAAGAAAAAAACCAAGTCTGGTCTAAACAAACTCAGATCTCAAATGTCTCATCTTCTGGATTATGAGGAGCAGACAGACAAATGGACAGAACTTAGAATTCAGAGGTAGAAGAAACAAAGCTCTGAGCTTAGAAAAGAGACCACCTTAGCTGGGGCCAGACTGGACCTCACTGAGGAAAGGCCAATTCAAACATGTGGCCTAGCTAGAGACCCCTGAATAGAAGTTTCCACATACAGCATTGAGCAAGCCAGGAGTCAGGATGCTCATTGCTAGAGCCCCCAGATGCCACTGTCTAGTGTTGCTACCTCTGAAGAGGAAGCAAATGAAAAAAGCCATTGGCTCAAGTCCTGAGAACCCTATAGCTGGAAATGAGGTGTTGCTTTCTATCTAGATTCTAGAATAAGCAAGTTCTCCCTACAACCTCAGCTCTCAGGGGGACAACCTGGGAGATTAACTGAAGGGGACATTTAAGATGACTTTTAGCATTCAAAGTTTGGTGCAGAACAGGTTAGATACCAGGGAAACAGCTAGTTGGTCACTGCTAGGGATGCTTTCTGCCCACAGATTAATTCTTATCTGCTACAGTAATGCATCTGTCTTTATCAGGGAGAGCAAGATGCACAACTATGCTCCAGGCAAAGAATGAAATTCTCAGGATAATAAGTGATTCAAAAATTATGAGAGGAGGGGAGTCAACATCTAAGACAATAACAGTAATGTAGGCTCTTATTCATACCTATGCAAGACAACATTTTAAGTGTGGCTAGATGAAAAGACAGCTCTACATCTCAATAGTCCAAAACCAGTTCAGTCCCCAGACATTCAAAGCCAGTTTAAGGAATGTCAAAACCAATTTTGGTGAATATTGATAAGTGAATAAGAGAGGTTAGATTCTAAGCAGGAGGAAAATCCTGTCAGGATTTGGGAAACAAATAACTAAAAAAAAAGAATCCACAAAAATACAGAAATATATCAGTCACCCCCCTTCATGCTGCTGACTATACCACCCATAAGATAACACTGAATTAGGGGATGTCAAGAAATCTCACCTAGAAAAGGACAGAACAGGCCGGGGGGGACCAAGAAAATGGCACCCATAAACAAGTCACCATACACATATACAGAGCACTGCAATGAGTCAGGATATAAAGAAAGATGTCTGGATGCTACCTGCTATGTTCCTTCCTATACCCCCTCCACTTGGATAATGATCAAAGACTTGAAGAGTGAGAGAAAAGCTATTTGGGCAGGCCACAGACATGACACTGCTGAAGCAGGGCTCTGTATACAGTTTAGGAGGAAGGAGGCAAAGACCTAGCACAGGGCATCCTTGATTCCCCTCATACATATACAGCCCACCCACCCACTGACCCCAGGGCACTGGATCCTCCTGATCAGCAATGTCCTGCAATAATCCCAGGAGCCCTATCACATCTTCCTGCTTTCCTAGAAGCTGCTCTTCTCTGAGCCATAGGATGGTCCCTGGGGCACTGAATGCCTGCTCCTTTGTACCCTTATAGGCAGTAGCTGGTCTGCTTTCCTAGTTATCCAGCCTTAGCCATTCAGTGAAGTTCTAGTAATTCTCCATAGGGCAGTAAGGTCCTTAGCCAGCTTACAGGCAGGCCAAGGGAAAAGAAAGAAAGATATCCTGAGGAGAAGCGAGCCCAGTGACAAATCAGGAGAAACGTAAAGCTCTAATAAGGCCAAGGTGCCAACTCAAATGGGCAACAGGTCTGCTGGAGCTTTAATAACTTGAACAGCCCCCAAGTCTATGTAAATGCTAAAGAACCAGTTCAACATCTGGCTCAACCTTTATATACTGAATGAAGTCTAGAAGCAGCAACATTAACAGTAAATGGATAGAGTGTAGGTTGACAACATGTTTTTCTACAAAACATTCTTATGACAGAATACTCAAGTGTTTCCCTTTAAAAATTCTAGTCCCAGATTATGTTAGAAGATGAATGTGGGAAAATAATTTGTTTACTAGTTGTGATGGTTAATATTAGGTATCAACTTGACTAGATTGAGGGATGCCTAGATGGCTGGTGAAGCATTGTTCCTGGATATATCTGTGAAGGTGTTTCTTGAGGAGATTGACATGATTCAGTGGACTGGGAGAGGGATACCCATCCTCAGTGTGAGCAGGCACCATCCGATGAGTTGCTAGTGTGGCTACAAAAAGCAGGTGAAAGAAGGGACATAAGTAGCTCGCTGAGTTTCTGCCACGCATTCTCTCTATTCTCTGGCAGGACCTTTATTTCCTCTTACTCATGGACAACAGAATCTAGATTCTTTGACCTTTAGACTCTGGGACTTGCATTAATGTCCCCGGGGTCTTTCAGACCTTTGACATTAGAGGGCTGCAGTGTCAGTTTCCCTGGTTTTGAGACTTTTGGACTTGGACTGAGACACTCTATTGGTTTTTTTCATTGCCCAGTTGGCAGATGGCCTACGATGGGACTTTGCCTTGTAATCGCAAAACCTGATAAATTTCTACACACACAAACACACACACACACACACACACACACACACACACACACACACACACACTCCAGTGGTTCTGTTCCTCTGGATAACCCTAATACACTAGCTCAAGAATTCTGTGACAAACCAGTGGTAGTCTGACCTCAGTTTGTAACAAAGCTGATGAAGTCTGAACTCTCCTCCTGAGGGTGGTCTCAAAGAACTTAGAAGGCAGACCTTTGCTACTTGGTATTTTACCATAAATAAAGGCAAAATCAGCTGGGCTTGGTGGCTCAGACTGTAATCCCATGCCTTGGGAGGCTGAGGTGAGTGAATTGCCTGAGTCCACGGGTTCGAGACCCACCTGGGCAACCTGGCAAGACCTCATCTCTACAATCAATCAAAAAAATTAGCCGGGCATGGCAGCACACGCCTGTCATTCCAGCTACTTGGAAGGCTGAGGCAGAAGGATCGCCAGAGCCCAGCAGGTCGAGGCTGTGGTGACCGGGAGTATGCCACTGCACTTCAGTCTGGGTGACAGAATGAGACTCCAACTCAAAAAAAAAAACAAGGTAAAATCAGGCCAGGCTTGGTGGCTCAGCCTGTAAACCCAGAACTTTGGAAGGCCAAGATGAGTGGATTGCCTGAGCCCACAGGTTCGAGATCAGCCTGGGCAACTTGGTGAGACCTCATCTCTACAATTAAAAAAAAAATGTACCAGGTGTGGTAGTGCATTCCTGTAATTCCGGCTTCTTAGAAGGTTGAGGAGGAAGGATCACCAGAGCTCAGCAGGTTGATACTGGGGTAGCCATGAGCATGTCACTGCACTCCAACCTGGGTAACATGGTGAGACTGTGACTCAAAAAAAAGGTAATTCAAGATAAATATGTATGACAGGTAGGCTCTCTGGGAACCAATACAAGTAAAAGCCAAGCAGAGAGAAACCAAGCATCATAGAGCCACCATGGATGGGAGGGACCTGATATAGGAAACATATTTCGCTGGGACATTCTACTTCTAAGCACAGCCTAGGCCTTAGAGTCACAGTTTTGAGCATCAATGGAGTTAACCACAGAAGCAGCAGTGATTTCTCATCACAGCTGATGCAGGGATACAGGCAGTGATATGGTTGGTAGGGAAATATTACTTAGTCCACAGGGACAAGCATCCATCTAGGTAATAGAAAGTGATGCTGCCATGACAAAAACTCAGATATAGGCAGTGTAACAGAGATTTGATTATGAGACTGTGAGAGTCTCTGCAAAAGCAAGTGTTGATAAAGACTCTTACTTTCCCCTGGTGGCTGCTGCTACCGCCATTGCCAGCCTGCTCTTCAGCCAACTGCACAGGCCTGCAGGCTGGCAGATACCGGCCCCATGCACAGCTCTGCCACTGGCACAGCTGCCACCACTGCCGCCACCACCAGCTGTGCTGGCCCATGGGCTTGAGGCCCTTGGTCCCACGCACTGCTTTGTTTACAGGGCTGATGCTGCCGGTGTTCTACCTGGGGCGGACCTCGGCTCCTGGCGCCATAGAGTTCTGAGCTCCCTTGTCAGCTGCACTGCCCTGCCCCGCCCCCAGTCACCCCATGCCACGCCAACCTACAGCATCCGGCTGTCTCACACTCTGCCTCCCCTGGCTCAGTCACCAGCTGTAGTGGGACCAGAGATCAGCTGGAGCCCTGAGACCAGGCAGAGACCTGCATTGCCCTGCCTCACTCTGCCCAGCTCTGCCCAGTCTCCAACTTGGGACCTAAGGTAATCTCATCAAACTGGGAGAGACAGAAGACCCTCCCCCATGCTAGATCAGACACAGACAGGTCAGATCTGAGTGGAAGACTTGACAGACAGCAAGCCAACTGAATCCAGATCTGATTCACCCTCTTTCTGCAGCAGGTCTGGGGCATCTGACCCTAACTGAGAGCAACCTTACTAGCCTGCAATCAGAGTTGATAGGACGTTGGACATTGAGGAACAATCTCAGAGTGTGCTTGGATCCCTTGTTTGTTTGTTTGTTTTTTGAGTTGTTGTCTCACTCTGTCGCCCAGACTGGAGTGCAGTGGCCACTCCTGGCCACCGCAGCCTCACCCTGCTGGGCTCTGGTGATCCTTCTGCCTCAGCCTTCTGAGTAGTTGGAACTACAGGTGCACGCTACCACGCCTGGCTCATTTTGATTTATTGTAGAGATGAGGTCTCGCCAAGTTGCCCAGGTGGGTCTCGAACCTGTGGGCTCAGGCAATCCACTCACCTCAGCCTCCCAAAGGCATGGGGTTACAGGCTGAGCCACCGAGCCCGGCTTTTATTTTTATTCTTTGTCTGTTTGTTTTACTCATCTTTTTTTCTATTCTCTCTCTTCTTACTGTTATTGATAACATTTTCATACTTGCTTTGTTTCTGTTATTTTACTGATTTTTTTTCTTTAGACTTCATGTTTGTGTATGGGAATAGTTCATCAATAAGGTGGTTGGCTGGTTTGTGTGTCTATGATTGTATGTTTTAGGTTTTTTTTACACTTTTCTGTCTTTGGGTCTCTTTTCATTTGTTAGTCAGTACATCTGTCTGCTTTCCCTCTTACTCTTCTCTTTCTCCACCTCCCTCTTCACCCCTTCCCTGTTCAATTATTATCCTTTCACTTACCTGATTTTGCTTTCAGGGAGCAAACCTATGTCCCCACAGCATGGACAGATTGCAAGGCAGTGGGAAGTAAGTTCCATGGTATCCATACACCAGTCGGTGGATACTGGGATCTGCAGATAAATTTTGAATCACAGCTCTCCCCTCAATTAAATCTCAAAACTGCAAAAAAGTATAGCCACCAACCCACAGTCCAGCTCAGAATTGTACAAAGCTAGAGGATTCACATAAGGAGGACTAGGAGATTGAGCAAACAGAAGTAAAAGCAACCCAGTCATCCCTGAACAACAGAATTAAAGAAGGGGGGGAAAGGAAAAAGTGTGGAGAAAAATCTACACAAATGAAGAAAAACCAAAAGAAGAATATAGGTCTCACACAGACCCCAGAGAGGTCAGACACTGAGTAAACAGACTTTGGAACACAAAAAATGAAGAGCCCCCAGAATGACTGCTCACATACTGCAAATCCAGACATCAAGACATTACTAGAGAGCATAAAAAGAACTGAGGAGAGACAAGAGGAAAATAGGAAGGAGTTGATAACTGAGATAACAGCAGTAAACAATACAGTGATTGAAATAAATAACAAACTAGTAAGCATGAAAAGCAGAATTAATCAAGCAGTAGAAAGAATCTCAGAGTTTGATGACCAAAATATAGAACTAACCAAACTGTCAAAAACAAATAAAAGAAGCTTAAAAAGACAGACTAAAACCTTCAAGATTACTTCAACAGACTGACCTTAAGAGTAATTGGACTTCCTGTGGCAGAAAGAGAGACAGAGATCACCTTGGAAGAAACATTCCATGAAATTATTAAAGAAAACTTCCCTCATCTCATCAGTGATGTGAAAATTCAAACACAAGAGATTCAGAGAACTCCTGCAAGACAACCAATGAGAAAATCAACTCCCAGACACATAATAATTCACCTAAAGAAAGTAGGTATAAAAGAAAAAGTCCTAAAGGCAGCAAGAGAAAAAGGTCAGACTACTTACCAGGGAAGACCAATTAAAATAGCAGCAGATTTATCTGCAGAAACACTTCAAACTAGGAGAGCTTGGAGCCCAATTTTCAAAGTTCTCAAAGATAAACAATTTCAACCAAGAATAACCTATCTAGCTAAGCTAAGCTTCATCAGTGAGGGAGAATTAAAATCCTTCTCAGACATCCAATCCCTAAAACTTACGCTGCATCCAGACCACCTCTATGAGAAACACTTAAGAAAGTATTAAACACAGAAGAAAAGGAAAAAAGAACAACGTTCTTTACAAGAGTACAGAAAAAAGATTGAAAACACACATGAATCAACCCCAAAACAAAAAGAAAGACAACAAGAAACAGGAACAACAGCTCTATAAGAACCTCATGACAGAAATAAACTCTCACATTTCAATAATTAGCTTGAATGTGAATGGACTAAATGCACCAATGAAAAGACATAGAATGGCAAAATGGATGAAATATCATGAGGCAACAATATATTGTCTCCAAGAGACTCATCTCAACAGAAAGGACACTCACAGACTCAAAGTAAGAGGATGGGAAGCAAAATTTCAGGTGAATGGAGCACAAAAGAAAGCAGGAGTTGTGATCTTAATTTCAGACAAAATACCCTTAAAGCTATCAAAAGTTCAAAAAATATATAGAAGGTCACTACATAATGATAAAAAGTTCAATCCATCAACAAGAAATATCCATCCTAAACATATATGCACCCAACATAGGAGCACCAACTTTCACAAAGCAGCTTCTAGGCAAACTTAAAAAACCTATTGACTCTAACACTATTATAGCTGGAGATTTTAATGACCCACTCACAACCTTAGACAGATCATCAGGACAAAAAAATCAGCAAGGAGATCCAGAAACTCAATCTGACTCTTGACCAAATGGATTTAATTGATATCTAAAGAACACTTCACCCCATGACCATAGAATATACATTCTACTCATCACCACATGGAATATACTCTAAGATTGACCACATCCTTGGTCATAAATCAAGCATAAACAAATTTCATAAGATTGAAATTTTGCCACACACCGTCTCAGACCACAGTGGAATAAAAGTAAATATCAAAACCAACAAGTTTCCCCCAAAACCCACAAAGACATGAACACTAAACACCAGGATGCTAAGCAACTCCTAGGTCAACACAGAACTCAAAACAAAGATGAAATGATACCCGGACACAAATGAAAATGAAGAAACATCTTACCAAAATCTCTGGGATACCACAAAAGCAGTAGTAAGAGAGGAATTCATATCTCTATAAGCACACATGAAGAAAATGGAAAGATCACAAGTTAACAGCCTAACAAGTCACCTAAGGAAGATGGAAAAGCAAGACAATCAAACCCTAACTTCAGTAGAAGAATCCAGATCACCAAAATAAAAGCCCAAATCTGGGACATAGAAGACAAAAAGATAATACAAAAAATCAACAAAACAAAAAGCTGGTTCTTTGAAAGGATAAACAAGATCAATGGTCCCCTAGCTAGACTGACCAAGAAAAAGAGAGAAAAAGCCCACAAAGACACAATCAGAAACACAAAAGATGAAGTCACATCTGACCCTGAAGAAATACAAATGATTATCAGAGACTACTATGTACACTTGTATGGAAACAAACTTGAAAACCTAAAGGAAATGGAGGACTTTCTTACATTACTCAACCACCTTAGGTTGAAACAAGAAGAAATCAAGACCCTAAATAGACCAATAACAATCCAGGAAATTGACTATGTCATAAGAAAACTACCTACAAAAAAAAAATCCCTAGACCAGATGGTTTACAAGCAGAATTCTACAAAACATACAAGGAAGAACTGATATCAATCCTATTGAAAGTATTCCAGGTGATTGAGAAAGATGGAACTCTCTCCAAATCATTTTATGAAGCTAACATCACATTGCTATGCACGCCAGGTAAAGACCCAACAAAGAAAGAGAACTACAGGCCAATATCTTTGATGAACATAGATGCTAAAATTCTCAACAAGATCCTAGCAAACCAGATTCAACAACACATCTCAAAAATCATCCATCACAACCAAGTAGGCTTCATCCCCAGAATGCAAGGGTGGTTCAACATTCGTAAGACCATAAATGCAATTAAATACATCAACAGACGTAAAAACAAACATCATATTATTATATCATTAGATGCAGAAAAAGTTTTTGTTGAAATTCCTCACCCCTTCTTGATAAAAACCCTCGAACATTTAGGAATAGATGCAACATACCTCAAAATAGTAAGAGGCATCTATGAGAAACCCACAGCCAGCATACTGCTAAACAGACAGAAATTGGGACCATTTCCCCTGAAAACTGGAACAAGACAAGGATACCCACTCTCACCCCTCTTGTTCAACACAGTTTTGGAAGTCCTAGCTAGAGCAATCTGAGAAGAGAAGGCAATCAGGAGTATCCAAATAGGAAAAGAGGAAGTCAAGTTATCTCTCTTTGCAGACGACATGATTCTATACTTTGAAAACCCAAGAGAGTCTGTCAAAAACCACCTTTCACTAATAAAGGACTTTGGCAAAGTTTCTGGCTATAAAATAAATGTGCAAAAGACAATCGCATTTCTATACACCAATAATAAACAAAGAGAAACTCAAATAAAAAGCATAATAGCTACACACAAAAGAAATACCTTGGCATCTTCCTAACCAGAGACATGAAAGATCTTTACAATTAAATCTACAAAACACTGTTGGGAGCCAGCCTTGGAGGCCCACCTGATTGACAGGGTCCGGGTGGGCCGAAGACCCTGGGCCACAGGGCAAACCCAGGAAGCTGAGGCCCTTCTGTCTTTCACCTTTGTTTTTTAATACGAAGCTGTGAAATTCCGTGCTTAGTTGAGAGATGTTATTTTTCAATGATTTGAAGAGTACTGGAAGTAAGCATAATAGTAGCAAGATTATTCCTCCACAAATTCCCATATTGATTAATATAGACAATAATGATTTTTGATTGACAAATGAAGAAAAATTGTTAAAGATTGACTGAGCCAATTTGGTGAATTCAAATTGTTTTTCAGCAGAGCTAATGTCTTGTACTTCCTGATGAAGCTTGGAGAGATCCAAACTTATGTTGGGTGGTTCCAAATTCCGGAGATATGATTTTTAATCCTATCCCAGGTATGAATAGACTTGTTCACTTGGAGAGGTGTGACACAAATCCATTTAAACTCTGAATGACATCTCAAAGTCAATTTAATTTTCAAGGCTATAAGTTCCTGTCCTATAATCAAAATAGCCTCTTCTAATGCATTAACTTTACTTTCTAATTTTTGGTCAATAATTTCTTGAGCTGATAAAGCTAATGAGACTTTTTGGATAACTGATCTGTAAATGTAGCAGTATGTACTTCTTTAGCTAAGGTTATGGCTGAAACGGAAACTGATGTAGCAATGCCTATCAAAGCTGTAATACCTAAAATTAAAGTTGCTATAAATCTCTTTGGTTGTGACAACAGTGAGTTAAGCTCATACAATGCTCTTAAACTATATACATCATACCAAAGAGATGGAAGATTTACAGGAACCATCAAAAAAGAAGGCTGTTTAAGAATCATAAATTCTCTATATGAATTAGAAAAAGTAAGACAGTTAATTTATAATTTACGAAAGTAGTTTGATTTTTTTAGGTAAACTAAAACATATTGGAGGAGAACTAGAACAACCTGAAAAGGAAAAATTATGATTAATAACAGTTTTATGTTGGGAGCCAGCCTTGGAGGCCCACCTGATTGACAGGGTCCCGGTGGGCCGAAGACCCCGGGCCGCAGGGTGAGCCCAGGAAGCTGAGGCCCTTCTGTCTTTCACCTTTGCTGTTTGATACCGCCAAATAATTCTGTGCAGTCGTGGAAGAAGAAAATGGCATGTTTATGTGAAGTACTCGCAGCTAACCTGGAAATATCATGGTTTATTTTTCCATTTTTCCCACTATGCCACTTGGCCTTTTCTAACATGTGCAAGGGTTAAACTCTGAAGCACATCAAGAATGCTTTCTTTCACTTGGTTATAAGTTACTAGATATTGCTGAAGTAATAAATGATACAAGTATATTCACTCCTTATTTGATTTAGGATTATGCAGTTTAGTGTTTAGACATAAAGTTTTTTAGAAGCACAAGTTTATAGTAAGTTCATTATGAATTCATTATAAGTTCTAACACTTATCTAGGAGTTATGTAGGTGATTTATAACACTGCTTTCACTGACTTCGGACAAAGATTATATTAAGGTTTTTACTTAATACTATAGTTAAAACTCTAAGTTAACATTTATAGAGTAGGTTTTCACTAAACTCATAATATAATAATCAGACACTTTTATGACAAGATCAGCTAAAACAGAAAGCAACCTTGAGGGGCCTGGGAAACATTACTAAAAGTTTCTTTTGAGTTTTCTTTAGAAACAAGCACTGCAAGATAAGAGAAAAGTAACGAGGACATCTGGACAAGGGAGGCGATCACAGGACTCTGAAGAACATAAGAGCCTAAGATGAGAAAATTCCTGACACATAAAGAAATATACACTTAAAGAAACTTTCTTGAAACATTTCAAGAACTGTAATTTGGGACATTGGCTTTATGAATAAGACGTTGTCTAAATGCCTATGGGAATCTTGGTTTGTTTGCTACTAAAGCCTATGGGAATCTTGGTTTGTTTGCTACTAAGACCTATGGGAATCTTGGTTTGTTCGCTACTAAGACCACTAGCTGATAACTTTTAAAAGATATGAATGTGAAAGAGTTTTCTTTGTCTTGCCCCTTCAAAAATGGTATAAAAGCTCTGTATTAACTAGCATTAAATCGTCATCTGTTCAAGAAGCAGGTGTCCGGTATATGATCTTCAACTGTCGCCTATCCGTCTCTCCTTCAACACTTCCCACGACCCTTGCGGGGCAGGCCCCCGCAAAACACTGCTCAAAGAAATCAAAGATGACACAAACAAGTGGAAAAATATTCCATTCTCATGGACTGGAAGAATCAACATTGTTAAGATGTTCATTCTACCTATGGCAATCTACAGATTTAATGCAATACCCATCAAATTACTAGCAACATTCTTCTCAGACCTAGAAACAACAATATAGGAATTCATATGGAAACATAAATGACCAAGAATAGTCAAAACAATCCTAAACAAGAGAAACAAAGCAGGAGGTATCACACTCCCAGATTTTAAACTTTATTATAAAGCTACAATAATCAAAACAGCCTGGTATTGATACAAGGACAGGCATAAAAAACAATGAAATAGAATTGAGATTCCAGAAGCAAAACCTCAATTTCTCAACCAACTCATCTTCGATAATGCCTCCATCACCAACCACTGGGGAGATGAGAACCTATTCAGTAAATAGTGCTGGGAAAACTGGTTGACTATACGTAGAAGATTGAAACAGGACCCCTACCTATCACCATACACAAAAATTAACTCTAAATGGATCAGAGACCTAAATATAAAACCTCAGACTAGAAGAACCTTAGAAAATGCAGGAGATACTCTTATGGAAGATGGAACTGGCGACCAATTCCTGATCAAAACCTGAAGTGCCCGTGCCATAAGAGATAAGATAGACAAGTGGGACCTCATCAAACTGACAAGCTTCTGCAAAGCCAAAGAAACCAAGAGAGCAGGGAGAGAGCCTACAGACTGGGAAAAATTATTTGCCAACTCCATGTCTGACAGAGGCCTAACATCAAGGATCTACATGGAACCCAAACATGCTGAAAAGAAAAAAAACAAACAGTCCCATTACAAAGTGAGCAAAAGTTATGAATAGACACTTCTCAAAAGAAGTTATATGAGCAGCCAACAGATACTTGAAAAAATGTTCAGCCTCACTAGTCCTCAAGGAGATGCAAATTAAAACTATACTGAGATACCACCTAACTTCAGTCAGAATGGCCATCATCAATAACAAAAAATAACAGATGCTGGAGAGGATGTGGTGAAAAGAGAACACTTCTACACTGTTGGTGGGAGTGTAAACTAGTACAGCCTCTGTGGAAATCAGTGTGGCGATTCCTAAAAGTTCTAAAAATCAACCTTCTATATGACCCTGCAATCCTCCCACTGGTAATGTACCCAGAAGCACTCAAATCATTCTGTAAAAAAGATACCTGCATACATATGTTTATTGCATCATTGTTCACAATAGCAAGAACATGGAACCAACCATGCTGCCCATCAAAATAGGACTGGATTAAAAAAATGTGGTACCTATACACAATATTATACAACCATAAAGAAGAATAAAATTATGAACTTCACATCAATCTGGATGGAATTAGAGCCTATAATACTGAGTGATCCTTCACAGAAACAAAGAACTGAGTATCACATGTTCTCACTCATAAGTGGACTTTGAACAACTACTGTAGTAGTATAAGAAACGGATTGACAGTAGTGGGAAACTGTGGGGGTTGGGGCAGGGAAGTGGAATTGACAGTAGTTGAAACCTGCCTGGGGAAGGGGGGCACACTCAACTACGGTACGTGTACAATGAATATTTGTATACCTAACCCTGAATTGTACCCCACAATTTTAAAATAAAAAAATAAAGACTCTCTTTAGTCTTGTTTAAAATGGAAAAACCTCCTTCTATAGAATACAACATTAAAAACTCTGAAACAAATCACATTTAGCAATGAGCTCATAAGCAAGTAAGAGGAAGCCAACATAAATAAATCAACCAGAAAAGTACCTTGGTTAGCAACAAAATGTGTTCAGAGATACAGCATTGCAATGAGACACTGTAATAAATCATAGGTGTGTCATTTCTGAAAATTTAACCAAATAATGAAAAGTTCAATGACAGAAAAATTAAATAATGCTCAAGAATGACTGCAACCTCAGTGTTTTCTAAGTTAAAATTTATTTTTTAAAATGGAGTCTGCAAAGACTTTCATTATTTTTTGAATCAGAGTTTTATCTCCACTACCCAGAGATTAGAAGCCTGTCTCCCATATGAACAGCCAACTGATACATGAAAACTGCTCAGCCTCACTAGTCATCAAAGAAATGCAAATTAAAACCACACTGAGATACCGCCTAACTCAAGTCAGGATGGTCATCATCAATAACTCAAAAAACAACAGATGCTGGAGAGGATGCGGGAAAAAGAGAACACTTCTACCTGTTGGTGGGAGTGTAAACTAGTATAACCTCTGTGGAAGATAGTTTGGTGATTCCTAGAAAATCTAAAAATCTACCTTCCATACGACCCCACAGTCCCCCTACTGGGAATATACCCAGAGGAACTCAAGTCACTCTAGAAAAAAGATACCTGTACATGCATGTTTCCTGTAGCATTATTCACAATAGCAAAAATATGGAACCAACTGTACTGCCCATCAAATAAGGACTGGATAAAAATATGTGGTACATATACACATTGGAATATAACACAGAGATAAAGGAGGACAAAATTATGAACTTCACAGCAACTTGGATTGACTTGGAGTTTATAATACTGAGTGATCTATCACAAAAACAAAGAACTGAGTACCATATGTTCTCACTCATAAGTGGACCTTGAACAATTATCATAATACTATAAGAAAGAGATTGGCAGTAGTGGGAAACTGCCAAGGGCTGGGAGCACACCTCATTTCAGGGAAACCCTCATAATTAACATTTGTACACCTAACCCTGAATTGTACCCCATATCTTTAAAATAAAAAATTTTTTTAAAGATTTGCTTCTTGCTCAAGTCACATGAGGGCAAGGTGGTTTATGCAAGGCTCTCTTCCTAGTATAGGCCTAGGAATGCTCTATTTTCAACCATATCTAGAATATATAGCCTCTTCATGGGAAAAGCACAGGAAAGGCACAGACACTCCCTGTCGTCAGCCAGAAGTGGCGTTACTTCTACTTGCAGCTTGTTGGTGAGAATTAGTTGTGTGACCCATGATGACAGGTACTGGGAAATAGAGAAAGCATGTAGATGGTTCTTGAGTACTATTGACAGCAAGGTACTCAAAATCTTGTCACAGTTACTACCTACTAGAATTATGAGAAACAGTAAGACTACCACACTAAAGGATTCTTTGAGGGATGACAGCTCCTAATAACAGCTGCCTAAGAGCCAAACAGAAATGCCAAAGCTAGCCTCACACATAGTGTATTTTACCTTTCACCTCAAGTACTAGAGGTGTGAGCACAGAAGAATCTTCTGGAGCCAGCAACATTCAGAAACAGCCTCGAATATGGACAAAACAAAAGGCAAATTTCTCCCTTGGACACAGGGACAAGTCATTGTCAGAGCAAAGCCTACCTTATCAATTAGGAGTGTCTTCTTCTCAGTTCTCAGTATTCTCTATGACAGATGTCATCATCATGAACTTGAATTCAGAGTCATGAGACCCCATAGGTGCAGTCAAAGAGCCAGCCTGACATGAGCCATGATGAGTCTGAATAACATTGTGAGACCTCCAAGAGTTGGCCTGACTCAAGTCAAGGTGGCATGCTTGTCATAAGTCTGCAATACACATGTAGCCTCATCTCTCTGGGAGACAGGCCTTTACCATCCCCTACCATGTCCATTGCTAACACAGTGCTGCATTATGGACAATACACACATATAAAGGGTGTTTACTGCATAATCAGCTGTAAGCTCCTATCTGATCCAAAGCAGTTGTCTTCCCTAGGATAGTACATTTGAGAATCTCAGTGAGACTGTAGGTGTAGGAAAGCCCTGAAAGGCTCTTTAATAAAAGTAGCAACTGGGAGTCAACTAGGTCCACCATCGCCAGGCCACTGATAGCAAGTAGTCAGTCTGAACAAATTCACTTATTGTTGAAACAAAGGGATCACCATGTACCATAGCTACTGTTTGTTTAGGAGAGATAGGGAAGATGAAAATGTGAATTCCAAAAGAACCAGAATGTAGCTCCTTCCACAAGTGTCTCAAGTCCTCTGAAGAAGTGGCTGAGGGCCCGACTTGCCTCTAAGAGGTGCCATACCTTAGATCCAAGCAAGGATTGTCAGTTTATATAGATAGCTAGTAAATTGAGGTTGGACACTAGCTTTGTCTAACACCAAAGTGACATTGAGTTTCTTCCTAATCACAAGGAGATAATTTAGACTATGATTGATCAGACTATTACCATGTTGATCAAGTAGAAATGTTGTCACTAATAAGGTCTTTTGACATAATACAACATAAAATGGTTACAGCTAGGCTATCCAAGCTTTATGCAAGGAACAAGGCATGTTACTGAACTGAGAACTGTTTAGAAAAACTGAAGGATACTTTGGGGTCAATGAGGAAAAGTCTAAAATTTCTTACTATGGTGAGAAATATAAGTGACTGAGAAAAGCAAGTTATAAAATAGTATATGGAGTTCAATCTCATTTCATATGTAGAGAAATCTGGAGGGATAAGTAAGCCATTATAGAAGTGATCTTTAGTGATAGACAAGCAAAAATATCATGGTCCTGTTTTCTATTACAGTAATATACTGCTTTTATAAAAATTACTAAAACAGTTTTAAGTATACAGGAATCTAGAAAAATATAGTATGTCTTATTTGACTAAAGCCAAAGACTGGATGGACATTATGCTCTCAGAAATGGTCCCCACAAATTCAGACCCTTGCAATGTTTTCCTGAACATGAAAACAAACAAATTAACTTTGTTCTCTGGAGACAATACTGGAGAATGCTTACTGGCAGGAAAACCCCTGAAGGGGGGTGGTGGTGGTAAAAATGTCCTGGAGTCAGCCTGACTTGGTCATACCAGCTGTGCTGACAGGAAGACTACCATTATAGGTAAGTCCCTCCTGGTCTGGTGAGAGGACTTAGAAAACACTTTGTTTCCAAGCTTGGTAATATTCCAGGCGTTGCAGAAGGTATAACCTGTATCAGATGGCTTTGTGACAGAAAGATTATTTTCCTGCTATGGAAAAATCAGAGTTAGTTTCTAGTCAGAAAAGAGTCTTAGGCCCATTTCACTTATAAATGTGGATGCAAGCCGGGCTTGGTGGCTCAGTCTGTAATCCCGCGCTTTAGAGCCTGAGGTGAGTGGATTGCCTGAGCCCACGGGTTCGAGACCCGCCTGGGCAACTTGGTGAGATCTCATCTCTACAATATATAAAAAAATTAGCCAGGCGTGGTAGCGCATGCCTGTAGTTCCAGCTACTTGGAAGGCTGAGACGGAAGGATCGCCGGAGCCCAGAAGGTTGAGGCTGTGGTGGCCGGGAGCATGCCACTGCACTCCAATCTGGGCGACAGAGTGAGACTCCAACTCCAAAAAAAACAACAAAAAAAGAAATAAAATGTGGATGCAAAACTAAATAAAAAGTCTGCTAACTGAATCTAACAGTGTATTTAGGATTATGCCACGATCAAATGGGTTTTTACCCAAGAACAAAGTAAAGTTCAACTTCAGAAACATCTACCAAAGTCTTACCTCATGTGGAAGAGGAATGTTTTCTTCAAGTGCTTTTTATAACAAGCAGTGTTTGAGATTTAAGATTAGAGAGCCATGAAAAGGTAAGATTCTTTTCTTTCTTTCTTTTTTTACCTTTGAAAACTTTATTACTAACACTTCACAAGAGAAGGGCGCATGCCATGCCACACCAGGCCACGTAGGGAAGCACCAAGGTCAATTAGGAGACAAATGGAGATGGGAAAATCTAGGCCAGAGTCTTTACTGCTGTAGTGGTGGAAAGTTGTTTAGGTGGGGACAACCTGTTGAGCGGGAAGTGAAACACAGATGTTGGGGCTTGTGGATGGAGGGTTTGTAATGTTATTTTGTGCATTCACAAAAGCTGGATTACAGAAGAGAGCTAAACAACTTTGGCTGTTAGTTTTGTCCTGTGATTAAGGAATGCCATAGGCAAATACAGAATCTAAGAAAACATGGAACAGTTTATTCTAATAATTTAGGTTTATATCACCTTCTCTTCTATATGTGTTCTTTAACTGTTGACCTTTCAGACCTTTTGCCTTATTTTCCTCTTTGAACCAATGATGAATTAGTATATTTCCTTTCTTCTCTGTCATGTCTACTACTTTATTTTGGTTGATGTTATCTACATGTCGACTTTTGAGAAATATGCTTTTAATTCTATTGATAAATTTATCAGCTTTAAATATCTTTGGGTCCCACGCTAGCCTTTAAATACAAAGACATCATCATATTTATGTTGTGACTGGAGTGTGAGAAATAAAATGCTAACACATAGAAGATTAGATCCTGAGTCCTTCAATCAGCCGGCAACCAAGAGTTGGCTAAAGTCATTAAAATCTCTTGGCCCCAAGCAAAGCAAGCAGGGGGTTTATACATGTAATGCAGCTAAAAATGTGCAGTTTTTGTAACTATAGTAATTAAAGGTTAGATATCAGGAAGGAACAGAAAACAGGAAAAGGGATACTGTTACTAATTTTGCAGTTTTGCTGTTTATTTAGTTGACCTTCGGCCAGGTACTTTCTTGCAAAATTAATATTTTTGAAAAGGATGTAAGTGGGGTTGTGGATTTCAAAGAAGAAGCTATCAGTTATAGTTCAGGGGCCAAGAACAGTTGTGGTTACACATGGGGGGAAGCTGCATCTGGGTGCTGTGTCTGGGTGCTATGTCTGGCCAGCAGACATGCAACTAAAATGGAAACTTTTAACAAGATAGCACTACTTATGTCAAACAAGCTCTCACAGTTTATTAAGGTTATACAGACATATAGGTTTTACAGACTTTTCATTTCCTCCTTTTACTTGTGCATGAGTTAAACTGTTGACTCATCAGATATTGACAAGGGATCTGTCATGACCTAGGAAGCATTAGACAATGGGGGCCTCAACACCTAGGCCTATATAATAAGGGGGTTTTGCTTTTAGACATAACCAACAATCTGAGGCCAGGTCTGGCCAGGTGATATTAAGCAGATGGTACATGTGGGTTAACATGGGAAAAAGGCTAGGTAGCTGGTGCTCTGGGGCTGCCATAGGGGAAGGAAGCCCCCGGGCATCAGCAGTGGCAGAGGTGGCTGATAATAGCCAAATAAGGGGTCATTAAGTCCTGACAATGGTCTAATCCTGGATGAGCCCATTTGGGTCCTGCAGAGGATTATTTGTCATTGGATGGTGAAAAGAGCTCCTGAGTTATATTTGTTTAAATAAAGTCATATGCCCCAGGTGAATCCCATATCCCAGGAAAGGAAGGAGGGATTGCTGACTTTTATATTATTGGGAAATTACTGGGATAGTTTCCTCAGGCACCTTGCCATATGACAACTTTGGAGGTATCATTTGGACCCTTGGGATAGGAAGCGATGGTAACACAATTCCAATGTGGACAGAATTTACTAGCCTGATTACAGAGACCGCTAGTGGACTGTCCCAGACACATACAGAAATTTATGTCTTTTAAGTTTATATAAAGAGAGCAAACCTTTCCGTTTGAGGGAGCCCCTGGTTCATGATATTTCTTGGTTGGGATGTTGTTAGTTCTGCTTCCTCTTTGGCTCAATAGATTTAATAAATCTGTCTTGAATGAGACTGGGTTGAGGGGCTGACTACTGGACTATTTTTTAGTATCTAATTGTTTCTCCTCTGGTGAGGGTAAAGGAGTACCAGGTGGGCCATTGAGTCCCACTTTTGAGTGCATAAACCAAGGAATATCAGAATAAAAACAAAAGAGTCTTAGATTGCAGTGGCCACTTCCAGAGTTGGTTGTTTATTTTTGGTTGGAGCAGGGCATCAATCTCAGAGGGTGATCTTGAGAGGGTTATTAGGGTCTTTCTTTACAGTACTAATATCCGAGGGTGGAGTGTCGTCATTAAGGTCATTGAACCCAGGTCTCTTGACTCGCGAGTAATGAATCCAGGCGGGAATTCCTTTAACCTTGAGTGTCATTGGGATGGTGAGGATGACAATGTAGGGTCCCCTCCAGGCTGCGGCCAGTCCTTCCTTCTGGAACTTTTTGACATAGACCAGACTTCCAGGCTGGAATGAATGGCACTGTATGGACGACAGGGCTGGCAGAATGGCATGGACATTGGAGTGGACAGTAGCCTGGACCTGTTGGAGGAACTGCAGAAACTTTAATAGAGATTGAATAGTAATTTCTTTAAGAATAGGAACTCATAACCAGGGCAATAAGGGAGGAGGTCTCCCAAACATGATTTCATATGAAGTAAATCCAGCCTTTTGGGGGGGTGCATTGGGCCTGGAGAAGGGCCAGAGGCAAAAGATTTACCCATTTTTCACCGGTCTCTATTATTAATTTAGTCAAAGTAGATTTTAAAGTTCAGTTCATGCACTCAACTTGTCCAGAGCTTTGTAGTCGGTAAGCATAACGTAATTTCCAGTCAATGTTTAGTGCTTTATTAATCAGTTGGACTATGGACAAGGTGAAGCCTGGACCATTATTAGAGCCAATAGAGACGGGGAACCCAAATCTAGGAATAATTTCATTTAACAAAAATCTCATAACTGTAAGTACAGTTTTATTTTTTGTGTCAAAGGCCTCCACCCATTCAGAAAAAGTATCTACAAACACTAGTAAACAGTTGTACCCTGCATGGAGAGGCTTTATTTCAGTAAAGTGTACCTCCCATTTCTCTCCAGGGCATAATACTCAGGCCCTAGTATCAATAGTAGGCTTTGGACCTCGCTTTGCATTGACCTGGATACAAGCTTGACATCTTGTGGCTGTTTTCTCAGTCATATATCTTAAGTCATTGATATGGTAAAACCAGTTTAACAGTTCAGTCAATTTGGTGCTACCCAAATGGGTGGCAGAATGTAGTTGCTTTACCAGAGTATATCCAAGAGTTTCAGGCAGGATAATTTTAGAGTCCTTGACCCACCATTCGGTGGGATTTTTGTGAGCTCACATCCAGTTCACTTGGTTTTCCTTTTTAAAATGTATTTATTATAAAGATGTGGGGTACAATTCAGGGTTAGGTATATAAACATTGATCATGCAGGTACCCTTGTTGATGAGGTATGCCCCTCCCTCCCCTAGCAGTTTCCCTCAACTGCGAATCCCACTCCCCAACAGTTTTCCACTACTACCAATCGCTTTCTTATAGCATTATAATTGTTAAAGTTCAGCTTATGATTGTGAACATATAGAACTCAGTTCTTTGTTTCTGTGATAAATCACTGAGTATGATCAACTCCAAATCCATCCAAGTTGTTGCAAAGTCCATATATTCATCCTTCTTTAGGGCTACATAAAATTCCATTGTGTATATGTATCACATTTTTTTATCCAGTCCAGTTTCAATGGGCAGTATGGTTGGTTCTGTGTTTTTGCTATTGTGAATAGCCAGCTGTTATTTTTAAACCTATCATTAGGGGAATTGCTGGGTCATATGGAAGGTCAATATCTAGTTCTTTCAGAAATTGCCTGTCTTCCAAATAGGTTCTACTAGTCTGCATTTCCACCAGCAGTGTGGAAGCGTTCCTTTTACTCCACATCTTCACCAACATCTGTGGTTGTTTGTTTTATTATTGATGGTCATTCTTACAGGGGTTAGGCAGTATTTCAATGTGGTTTTGATTTGCATTTCTCTGATGATGAGTGAGGCTGAGCACTTTTTCATGTGTCTGTTGGCTGCCTGTATATCTTCTTTTGAGAAGTGTCTATTCATGTCTTTTGCCCACTTTTTAAAGGGGCTGTTTTTTTCCTTTTGGCGCGTTTGAGTTCCTTGTAGATCCTAGATGTTAGGTCTTTGTCAGATATACAGTTGGCAAATATTTTTTCCCCATTCTGTGGACTGTCTCCCTGCTCTCTTGATGGTTTCTTTTGCTTTGCAAAAGCTTGTTAATTTGATGAGGTTCCACTTGTCTATCACATTTCTTAGGGTATTGGCCTTTAGGGTTCTGAATAGGAATTGGTTCCCAGTTCCAATTTCCATAAGGGTATCTCCTGTGTTTTCTAAGACTCTTATAGCTTGAGGTTTTATGTTTAGGTATTTGATCCATTTAGAGTTAATTCTGGCGTATGGTGATAGGTAGAGGTCCTGTTTCAATCTTCTGTATGGGGTCAGCCAGTTTTCCTGGCACCATTTACTGAATAGGTTCTCCTCTCCCCAGAGGTTGTTGTTGGAGGCTTTGTCAAAGATGAGTTGGTTGAGGAATTGAGGCTTTGCTTCCAGAATCTCTATCCTGTTCCACTGGTCTATGTGCCTGTTCTTGTACCAATACCAAGCTGTTTTGATTACTGTTGCCTTATAGTAAAGTTTGAAGTCTGGAAGTGTGATACCTCCTGCTTTGTTTCTTTTGCTAAGGATTGTTTTGGCTAATCGTGGCCATTTATGTTTCCATATGAACTTCTGTATTGTTATTTCCAGGTCTGAGAAGAATGATGCTGGTAACTTAATGGGCATTGCATTAAATCTGTAGATTGCCTTTGGTAGTATGGACATCTTAACAATGTTGATTCTTCCTATGAATGAACATAGAATATTTTTCCATTTGTTTATGTCTTCTTGGAATTCTTTGAGCAGTCTTTTGTAATTCTCGTCGTAAAGGTCTTTCACTTCTCTGATTAGGAAGATGCCGAGGTATTTCATTTTTTTTGGTGGCTATTGTGAATGGGATTGTGCTTTTATTTGGGTCTCTGCCTGCTTGTTGTTGCTATATAGGAGTGCAAGTATCTTTTGCACATTTATTTTGTACCCTGAGACTTTGCCAAAGTCCTTTATCAGTGCAAGCAGGTTTTTGACAGATTCACTTGGATTTTCAAGGTATAAGATCATATCATCAGCAAAGAGGGATAACTTGACTTCCTCTTTTCCTATTTGGATACCCCGGATATCCTTCTCTTGTCTAATTGCCCAAGCTAGGACTTCCAACACAATATTGAACAAGAGGGGTGAGAGTGGGAAGCCTTGTCTTGTTCCAGTTTGCAGGGGAAATGTTTCTAGTTTCTGTCCATTTAGCAATATGTTAGCTGTGGGTTTGTCATAGGTGGCACTTACTATTTTGAGGTATGTTCCTTCTATACCTAGGTGTTTGAGGGTTTTTATCATAAAGGGATGCTGGATTTTATCGAAAGCTTTTTCTGCATCTAATGAGATAATCATGTGTTTTTTGTTTTTACATTTATTGATGTATTTAATGACATTTATGGTCTTGCGAACGTTGAACCAGCCCTGCATCCTGGAGATGAAGCCTACTTGGTCATGGTGGATGATTTTTAAGATGTGTTTTTGGATCCAATTTGCTAGAACCTTGTTGAGGAATTTTGCATCTATGTTCATAAGGGATATTGTCCTGTAGTTCTTTCTTTGCTGGATCTTTAACCAGTTTGGGTATCAGTGTGATGTTAGTTTCATAAACTAATTTGGGGAGAATTCCACCTTTCTCAATTGCCCGGAATACTTTCAGTAGGGTTGGTATCAGCTCCTCCTTGTGAGTTTTGTAGAACTCTGCTGGAAAGCCATCCAGTCCAGGCTTCTTTTTGTAGCTAGTTTTCACATGACAGACTCAATTTCCTGGGTTGCTATTGGTCTATTTAGTGTTTCAATGTCTTCTTGTTTAAACATGGGGAGGTTGTGTGATGTCAGGAAGTCCTCCATTTCATCTAGATTATCAAGTTTGTTTCCATATAGGTGTACATAGTAATCTCTGCTACTCCTTTGTATTTCTTCGGGGTCAGTTGTGATTTGATCTTTTGTATTTCTGATTGTGTTTATTTGGGCTTTTTCTCTTTTTCTTGGTCATTCTGTCTAGGGGTCCATCAATCTTGTTAATTCTTTCAAAGATCCAGCTTTTTGTTTTGTTGATGTTTTGTATAATATTTTTGTCTTCCATGTCCCATATTTGGGTTCTTATTTTTGTGATTTGGATTCTTCTGCTAAAGTTGGGATTTTGGTGATCCTCTCTTTCCAACTCCCTTAGGTGACTTGTTAGGCTCTCCACTTGTGATCTTTCCATTTTCTTGATGTGTGCTCATAGAGATATAAATTCCCCTCTTAGAACTGATTTCATGGCATTCCAGAGGTTTTGGTAAGATGTTTCTTCATTTTTGTTTGTTTCCAGGAATATTTCAATTTCTTCTCTGATTTCATTGTTGACTCATTTTTTGTTCAGCATCAAGCTTGTCCATGTCTTTGTGGGCTTTGGGAAAATGTTTTTGGTTTTGATATTTATTTTTATTCTACTGTGGGGTCTGAGAATGTGCATGGCAAGATTTCAACCTTATGGAAATTTTTTATGCTTGATTTATGGCCAAGGATGTGATCGATCTTCGAGTATGTTCCATGTGATGATGAATAGAATGTATATTCTGTGATTGTTGGGTGCAATAATCTGTAGGCATCTACTAAGCCCATTTGGTCATGTCAAGTTTAGGTTCGGGATCTCCTTGTTGATTTTTGCCTTGATGATCTATCTAGGGCTGTCAGTGTGGTATTCAAGTCCGCTGCTATAATAGTGTTAGAGTCCTTTTTTTTTTTTTAGTTTATTTAGTAGTTGCTTTATAAATGCTGGTGCTCCTGTGTTGGGTGCATATATGTTTAAGATGAATATTTCTTCTTGATGGATTGAATCGTTTAACATTATGTAGTGGCCTTTTGCATCTTTTTGAATTTTTGATAGTTTAAAGGTTGTTTTGTCTGATATTAAGATTGCAACTCCTGCCTTCTTTTGTGATCCATTTGTCTGGAAACTCATTTTGCATCCTTTCATTTTGAGTCTGTGTGCATCCCTTGTAGTGAGATGAGTCTCCTGGATGCAGCAAATAGTGGGGTCATGGTTTTTTATCCAGTCCTCCATTCTTTGTCTTTTCAGTGGCGCATTTAGTCCATTCTCATTCAGGCTGACTATTGGAATGTGATTGCTTATCCCTGTCATGAAGTTCTTATAAAGTTTTTCCTTTGCTTGTTTTCTTTTGGCTTTGTGATTAATGTACGCATGTGTTTTCAAGTTTCTTGTTGAACTGTATTCTCTGTTGATTCTGTGCTCTGCTGTTCTCTTGGGAAGTGTGTGGTCATTCTTTTTTTTTCTTTCAGCTCTACAGGAGACACTTTTTAAGTGTCTCCTGTAGAGCTGGTCTGGAAGCTGCATAATCTCTTAGGGATTGGGCGTCTGGGAAGGATTTTAATTCTCCATCTCTGATGAAACTGAGCTTGGCTGGATAGGAAATTCTTGGTTGAAATTGCTTTTCTTTAGCTGGGCTCGGTGGCTCAGCCTGTAATCCCGCACCTTTGGGAGACTGAGGTGAGTGGATTGCCTGAGCCCGTGGGTTCGAGACCCGCCTGGGCAGTGAGACCTCATCTCTACAATAAATCAAAAAATCAGCCGGGTGTGGTAGCACATGCCTGTAATTCTGGCTATTTGGAAGGCTGAGGCAGAAGGATTGCCAGAGGCCAGCAGGTCGAGGCTGCAGTGGCCGGGAGCAGCCACTGCACTCCAGTCTGGGTGACAGAGTGAGACTCCAACTCAAAAAAAAAAAAAAAAAGAAATTGCTTTTCTTTGAGGACTTTGGATATAGGGCTCCAGTTCCTTCCTGCTTATAGTGTTTTTGATGATAGGTCTGCTGCTATTCTGATTGGTTTTCCCCAGTAGGTAGTCTGACTTTTCTCTCTTGCTGCCTTTAGGATTTTTTCTTTTGTGTCTACTTTGTAGGCGAATTACTATGTATCTAGGGGTTGGTCTTCTCATTTGATGTCTTGTGAGGTTTTTCTGTATCTCTTGTGCTTGGCTGGTCACATCTCTGGTGAGATGGGGAATGTTTTCTTGGATCATCTCCTAGAATACTTGCTCCAAGTTACTCTCCATTTCCCTTTCTTCTTCTGGGATACAAATTAGGTACTGGTTTGACCTCTTGATATAATTGCACATTTCTTGTAGGCTTTGTTCTTTCTTTGAGTCTTCTTTCTATGTTTTTTACAGATTGGGTTAATTCCATGTTCTGGTCTTCAAGTTCTGAGATTCTGTCTTCAGCTAGATTAATTCTGCTTTCCATGATTGTCATCTTGTTATTTATTTCCTGGATGATTTTTGATTGCCAGAATCTCTGTTACAAGTTCTTTCCGTATTGTATCTTGTCTTTCTTGAGTCTTATTCATTCTTTCCAACCATTCTCTGTTCCCTGTCATATTTTGGGACCAGTCATTGGTGACTTCCATTATTGGGGCACCAAGGTCTGATTTCTTAGGAGTTTTTTCTTTGGTAGACTTGGAATTGCCTGAGGTCTTCCTTTGACTTTTCCTCATTTGTGAAAGATCTCTTGTTTTTTTCTTTAGTTCTGTTATTCAGTGTCAATTGGAGAGGTTTTCCCTTCTGATGTTTGCTCAGTCCTCTAATCTTCCCCGATCTGCGCTCTGAATTTGTTCTGATTGAAGTAGGACAGTGGATGGGAAGCTTTCCTGTCTCTTATAGTTTTTAAATCCGAGTAAAGTGGGGGATGGGGTGCTAGGAGTCAGATGTTACTTGTAAATTAAAACGTTCACTTATTGTGGTATGTTTTCCCTGAGATCCACTCCCCACCACCAGTCTATATGATGATGCAAAGCAGAAACCAATGCACAATACAAACCAATCTGCAATAACAACAAAGTGAAACAAAACAAACCACAACAACAGAAAAACCCCAAGGAAACTAGACACACACACACATGCCTAGTACAAAGTGAACAGAGAAGAAAGACAAAAAGACTAAAAGGGGAAGAATAAGAAAAGAGAAAAAAAGAGGGGATTCAGGTAGAACCCTCACACATTTATTGACACACCCCTTAAATTATAAAAAATGAATGTAAAAAAACCCCAGAAGAACAAAAGAGCAAAAACAAACAACCAAATCAAAAGATGAACACTCAGTCATTCACATACACACATAAATGGAGAATGACAAATAAAAGCAGAAAGAAACAGAGAAAGAAAAGAGAAAAAAAATTTTAGGAGGGGATACAAGTCAAAGCCTCATATACACATTCATGCACAAAGGAAAAATATTTTTTAAATAGATGAACAGTCAATTTTTAAAGTAAAAAAATAATTGAAAATTTTTAAAAAAACAGAGCAAAACAAAATCAAAGACAAAAAAAAAAAAAAACCCTGTCCCCTTGTGGCAGACTCTAATTGTTCCTCCAGTCAGATCTCTCCTGCAGAGTCACTTCTTTCACTCTCACCTCAGGGAATGAAACACGGAAGGAGGAGGGGCAGTGGAGGTGGGTGGGGCTGCAGTCCTCCCCTTCCAGTCTTGCATAGTCAGGGAGATCTCTGTTGGGGATGTATGGGATAGTCTCTTCCCCAGGTATGTACTCTCACGAGATTGCCCCATCCAGGCCTATCCTGGAATGGGCTTCTTCTATTGTGACTGATGTCCAGGCTCTATCTGGGTTTGTCCGTCTCAGTCATGGCCCAGCTGTGTCGGTCTGACGTTCAGAGGATTGCTGGGGAGAAGGGGATTTGGGTCAGCCCTGGACTCAACACTGATCTCTTTGGAATTCTTCCTCATCCTTTTCTGGCCACACCCTTTGTCCCAATTTGGATCAGGGTAGGGGGTGGGGTACCTGTAACTCAACACTCGTCAGGTCCCTCTGAAGTTTGTGCTGTCAGGATATTTCCTCTGGACCATGATCTAGCCCTGAGTTTTTGATCTGCCATTTACAGAAATTGGATCTCTGGGCTCTGTCCACAGCCCCTTCCAGTGCCTTGTTAGGTCTCTCTCCAATTTCAATGGTAAGGGAGTCCCTGGGGCAATAGTTTGCCCATGTGGCTTAGGCAACAAGTTGGAGGCTGAGGTGGGGGGGAGCTGCACGGAGCAATGCAAATCTCTGCCTGGAAAATGGCTGCGGTGGGCAGCTACTCACCAGGCATGTATTCCTCTCTCCAGATTCCCCTGATGCTCTCTCTCCAATAATCAAATCCTGTACTCCAGAGGGTCTGGTATGTCAGGTGAAGGTGTGTGCCGGGTACCAGGTTCTGGGAAACAGTTGGATTCAGCAGGCTTTTCTCGGGTGAGTTCCAGCTGTACTCTAATTTCAGGGCAGTAGGGGCTTTCAGTCACCCTAGAGGGAGCACCCACGTGCATGCAGCTGAGTATCCCCTCAGACAGACTTTCACGCTCTCACCAACACCCGCCTACTCACATGGAGAGTCTTTATTATCAGTTGCCTCCATGGAGATTTTTACAACCCCGACCTGTCAGCCACCATCTTAAGCTCCGCCCTTTCCTTTTCTTGAGTGTAGGTGGGCTATGGGATAGAAGGGACTGAAAAAGTCTTAGTTAGCAGAATAGTTAGAGGCTCAACTGGAAGTTCTGTGGCCTCACTAGTCACCTGGTCTGCCAGGTGGTTTCTGATTGCCTCTGGAGTGTATGACTATTGGTGTCCCCTGCAATGCATTATGGTTACCTCTTTGGGGAGTCATGTAGCCTTTGAAAGGGCTAAAATCTTCTTTTTGTTTTAGATACCCATAGCTGTCAGAAGTACCCATTCCTTGTAAATCATAGCATGGACACAGAGAGTAGCAAAGGCATATCAACTGTTAGTAAAGATGTTTATCCATTTCCTGGCTCCCCAGTGTAGGGCCTGAGTTAGAGCAATTAACTCAGCCTTTTGAGCCGATGTGCCATTGGGCAAAGACTGTGACCAAATTACATCATGAGCCATGGTTACCGCAGCACCACCCTTGTGGACTCCTCCTATTATCAGGCTTTTGCCATCTGTGAACAGGACAGCATCAGCTTGAATTAAGGGGGTGTCTCGAAGATCAGGATGGCTGGCCTGAGAGATGTCCATCATGTCTTCACAGTCATGCACTGGCATTTCTGGATTATCATCAGGGAGCCAGGTAGCTGGATTAAGGCATTGTGTAGGAGAGAAAGTTATTCCAGGTTGGTCAAGTAGGAGACTTTGGTACTGAGTGATGTGGGTATTTGACATTCAGGGGTCATAGGCTCCCCTGAGTAGTGTCTTGATGGCATGAGGAAAAGTCAAAGCCAGATTCTGGTCAAAAGTTAGTTTATCAGCTTCCTTGACTAGTACAGCCATAGCGGTGATGACCTGGAGGCAAGAGGGCCAGTCAGAGGTCACTGAATCCAGTCTTTTTGACAAATAGGCCAGTGGCCACCTCCATGGCCCTAGAGTCTGGGTAAGGACCTCCTTTGCAGTTTCCCGTTGTTCATGAATGAACAGGTGGAAAGGATTAGTAACATCTGGGGGGTCAGCCGGGCTCGGTGGCTCAGCCGGTAATCCCGCGCCTTTGGGAGGTTGAGGTGAGTGGATTGCCTGAGCCCATGGGTTCGAGACCTGCCTGGGCAGCAAGACCTCATCTCTACAATAAATCAAAAAATCAGCTGGGCATGGTAGCGTATGCCTGTAATTCTGGCTACTTGGAAGGCTGAGGTGGAAGGATCGCCGGAGCCCAGCAGGTCGAGGCTGCAGTGGCTGGGAGTGGCCACTGCACTCCAGTCTGGGCGACAGAGTGAGACTCCAGCTCAAAAAAATAAATAAATATGGGAGGGCTAAGGCCAGGGCCTGGGTAAGAGCCATCTTTAACTGCTGGAACACTTGTTCCTCAGTAGTATTCCATTTCAGGGGCTGGTTCCCTGCAGTAGCATGTATAGAGGCTTAGCAATCTCGGTAAATCCCAGGAACCCAATCAGCAACATCCCATCACCCCCAGAAATTTTCGTGCTTGCTTCTTCATCATTGGCATGGGAGTTCAGAGAATGGCTTCCTTTTTGGCTTAAGTTAGGGCTCATTTACCCTTTCTCAGCTGGTATCCCAGGTAAGAAACTTCAGTCGAGCAAAGTTGTGCCTTTTTGGCTGAGACCTAGTAACCCAGATCTTGAAGAAGCTGTAAGAGAGCCTTAGTGCCTTTTAAACATGTATGCAAGTCTGCAGTCATGAGTAAAAGATCATCTACATACTTGAGTAAAGTACATTAAGGGTGCAAGGCATGGAACCCTGACAAATCCTGTTGTAAAGCTTCCCTGAAAAGAGTCAGGGAATTTTTGTATCCTTGTGGCAACGGAGTCCAAGTTAGCTGACTAATATCTCCCAAGTCTGGATCTTTCCATTCAAAGGAAAATTGGGTTGACTGACTGGAGACAAGGGAATGGAAATGAAAGCATTTTTAAGTCCAGTACAGTATTTACCTGATGTTGAGGAGGAAGCAGGCTGAGCAATGTGTATGGGTTCGAAACAGCAGGATGGATTATTTCAACCCACTTATTGACCTCCCTTAAATCTTGGACAGGCCGGTAATCAGATGTTCCTGGCTGTTTAACTGACAGGGACAGAGTGTTCCAGGCAGACTGACAGAGCATCAGAATACCAGTAGCTAAAAATCTTTGAATGTGGGGAGCGATTCCTTTCCAAGCCTGCAAACTCATAGAGTGTTGGCGTATATGAACAGGAGTGGCAGATGCTAACAGACTTACCAAACAGGAGGGTGATGCTTTGCCAATCCCAGCAGGTTGGCCTCTGCCCATACTGAAGGAAATTCCCATTGTAAATGTAGAAGCAGACTTGATTGGTTATCCCCAAGAGGGGAATCTGAAGAAGCTAGAAGATATTCCTTGGAGAGTGGAACAGTCAATAGCATTTGATAGGCAGTGTCAGTGGGAACATACATTTCAGTCTCATCAGGTGAAAACACAATAGTAACCCTCAATTTCCAAAGCAGATCTTGACCCATAAGGGGGGAATGGGCAGTCAGGGGCAATCAGGAATGAGTGTGTGATTCATTTTTGGCCTAAGTCAACCATCCGGTCAGAGATGAACTTGCAATTGGTGACTGTGCCCATTGCTCCATGAACAAAAATCTGTTTATCAGACAAGGCCCTAATGGTGATTTTAGGATTGACACTTCCACCCCAGTGTCCACCAAGAGTTGGATGGGGTAGCTCCCTATAGCGGTGGTTACCATGGGCTCTTGGGGGCCTAAGGAAAAAGAGCCCTGACCTCCTCAGTCCGATTCATTTTCAGCTTCCCCAGTGGAGGGCAGTACCAGTACTAACTTAGGCTTTTCTTTCTTTGGGCAATGAGGCAGTACTTTACCCAGTGACCTAGCTCCTTACAATAGGCACATTGATTTTGGAACAACTGGATGTGTCCAGTCTCCTTTTGTCCCTTTCCGGTTTCTCCTTCCTGCTTATGGGCTGGCTTTGAGATAGGCTGAGAAACCTGGATAGTGGCAACAAATATTTTTGTTTGTCATTTTGCTGCTCTATCTAGTTTCTGATCTTCCTGGTTTTTTTTCTTATCATCACAGTTGTTGAAAATTTTGCGTTACTTTAAGTAGCTGAGAAATATTCATTCCTGCAAAACCCTCAAGTTTTTGCAATTTTTTTGGCTGTCTGGAGCTGCCTGTGCCACAAAAGCCAAGAGCCTGAGAATTCTCAGGAGCCAAGGGATTGAAGGAGTGTGAGTATGGAATGCCTCCTGGAGACACTTGAGAAACATCCCTGGCAAATCCCCCTGGCCCTGAATGATCTCGGTAGTCTTAGAAAGATTGATAGGTTTTTGGTCTGCTCTCCTCAAGCCAGCTAATAGAGTCCAGTGATAAGTTTCTAAATCCCGGGACCCTGCCAAAGTGTTGGGGTCCCAGTCAGGATGGGATGCAGGAAAAACCTGTTTTAGCTTTTCTTGGTTTTCCTCCTCCATACCAGCAGCTGAAGCCAGGAAAGATCTCCTAGCGTCGGTCCTGATTTGTTCTCATTCCTCAGAAGTAAAAAAAAGTTAGGAGGAGTTGTTGACAATCGTCCCAGGTGGGGTGATGAGTCTGCATAACTGATTCCATTAAGGAGATCACAGCCTGTGGCTTATCCAAGAACGTCGGATCTTGGTGTTTCCAGTTATATAAATCTGAGGTGGAGAAAGGGGTATAAACCAAGAAAGGCCATTCGAGTTGAACCAATAGAACCTCCCAGAGAGGTAAGAGCAGTGCTGGATTGGTCCAAGACCAGAGTCAGATAGCCAAAGGCGGGGACCCAGGCAAAGAGGAAGAGGAGGTGGTGGGAGGTATGCTCAGGTCCCCAGTAGCCTTCTCAGGGGCAGCCTTGATGGCTGCTGCAGCTAGGAAAGAGGATGTGATGGTTGAAGAGGACTGAGGACAATATGGCAGCGGGTTACAGGTGAGGGTGATCAACTCCTCAAGGGGATCCTCCATTGATGGAGGCAAGATGGGGTATACCCCTTCTGATGGGGGAGATGAGGCAATCGGTGGATGAGGAGCTGCGTTTTTAGACAGCAGGGGTTTTGGCTTTGATGGTTGTGGAGGACTTCCATTTTTGGGCCCCTTTAAGGGCTTTAAAACCAAGATTCTCTGCATCTCCAAAGCACTGATGACCTTATCCCCTCTTCCAAAACACAAGTTCTAAACCAAGGTGGGGGATTTTTGACCAGAGATAACCATTGGTCAATATAGGGGAACTGATCTGGGTATGTGGGTCCCCCCATGAAAGCAAAAATTCTCCAAACAGCTCAGGTAACATGTACATCTAGTAACCCAGCAGAGGGTCATCCAACACCAAACAAAGGCCAATTAATTTCTCAGAGGGTTCAGAGTCTGCCTTTTGAAAGATGGAATCTGTAGTCCCCCATAAATCCAACAGAGAAATTTTTAAACATACATTCCAGGGGACTGGAGGACTTGGTAGACTTGGAAGTCTTCTGTCCCATGTTCTCAAAACCAGTAAATCACAAGAGACACTTAATAAGAATGAAACTTGTTACAATAAGGAGGTATGTAATAGCCAACAAAATCCTGGCTGTGTATGACCATTCCACAGGCGCAGCAAAGGCAAGCCCTGTGGCAAAGAGGATGTCAATCAAGTTAAGAAAGGAAAGGGACTAAGGGTGACAAATGTCCAGATACCACTGCATAAGCACATAGAAATCAAGAAGGTATTCAAACAGAAATATCAAACCAACACTCTGGTCTACCACAAACAGAGCCTAAGGAGCGACCTTGTCAGGATCTGATCTCCCCAACAGAATTATGACCATAAACAGAGGAAACAGACTCTTACCTCTCTGGAGACTACAGACAGACTCAGGTTCTTTCGAAGCAGGAGGAAATCAGCAGTCGTTTCAGCTTCCTTCAAGCCACTTGAGTGGTTATTGGGCCCTGACAAATCTCAGGGGGTGCCTCCCCTATAATGCCTCACAGGGCTGGGGGGAGCCGGAGCATGGCCACTTTCCGCAGTTGGCAAAACTTTTTATATCTCACTGGGGCCTCCAAATGTGGTGACCAGAGTGCAAGAAATAAGATGCCAACATGCACAAGATTAGATCCTGAGTCCTTTAATCAGCTGGCAACCAAGAGGTGGCTAAAGTCATTAAAATATCTTAGCCCCAAGCAAAGCAAACATGGGGTTTATATATGTAATGCAGCTAAAAAATGCAGTTTCTGTACCTATGGTAATTAAAGGTTACATATCAGGAAGGAACAGAAAACAGGGACGTGGATACTGTTACTAACTTTGCAGTTTTGCTGTTTATTTAGTTGGCTGTTGGCCAGGTACTTTCTTGCAAAATTAATATTTCTGAAACAGGATGCGAGTGGGGTTGGGGGATTTCAAAGAAGCTATCAGTTATAGTTCAGGGGCCAAGAACAGTTGTGGTTACACATGGGGGGAAGCTGCATCTGGGCGTTGTGTCTGGGTGCTATGTCTGGCCAGCAGACATGAAACTAAAATGGAAACTTTTAACAATATAGCACTACTTATGTCAAACAAGCTCTCACAGGTTACTAAGGTTATACAGACACATAGGTTTTACAGACATTTCATTTATGCTACCGTCTACTTCCTCTGTCCTTTTTTGATTTCTGAATTTTCTTTCCTAATTTTAATTTTATTTTTTCTGAGTCAGAGTCTCACTCTGTCACCCAGACTGGAGTGCAGTGTGGTCCAGGGACATGCCTATACCCTGAATTGAATGGAAGGACAGAAAGCAAAAAGATCCCATGAATATAAGAAAAATCCCAGTTGTAGGGTCCCGAGAGGAAGTCAATGAAGTTATAAAAGTGTAGGCACATCCATTTCTGCCAGCTCAGAAACTGACCATTTACCTAGGTATCAAGCAATAGAAAAGACATGTACCTTGACTGTTTTTTGTTACAGACTCTATGCTAAAGGTTCATTCTATATTTATTATAAGACAATACACATGGAGAGGTAGATCCTACAAAAAGGAGATGAAGCAAAATTCTACATTCAAAGATCATGAAAAACAGTTTATACATAGAAAAGATGGTCAGACCCTGTGCTTAGTAGACCAAAGATGTGCTATTCAAACCACACACCATCCTGATGCCACAAATTCTAGGGCTGGAGGTCACAAGTAGAAGGGAGAGAGAGAACAGGTTTTAGAACAGGCAGGAAATCCTGTAGACAAGATTTCTAGATAGCACAAAATGAAGCAGCTCAAACAATGAGGACTGTTATGACTGCCAAGTAGCGTGGTAACTTCAAAGATCAAAGACATTATCTAAGAACAGTCTTGTTGAGTCTCAGGAATTCTGGAGTCATACCCTGAATGTGGCATTCAACTCTGGCAAGTCAGATAACAGTGTGACTCATTCCTTCACATAGGAGACTGCTGTGATAGCAAGGGCCCTCAGAAGAGATCTTGACTCAGCTGCATGCTCATCTCCAGGCTCTGCCACACAGGACAAGAAGACAGAATGTCAGCTTCAAACACTGCCAAGTCTCAGGAATTTGCCAACATGAGGGATGACCAGCTTTCAGGCTGCCTTTTAGATATAGTCTCAGACAGCAAAAAATAAGAACTCAATAGAATTGGACTAGAAAGAAGCTATAATGTAGGTGACTGCTTATCCTGTCACCAAAAAGTAGACCCCAAGATGCTGAGTAACCTGTTAACTGGGTAACTTAGGAGATATCTAATGACTGAGAACCACTCAGGGTTATTCAGCAATTATCCCAATTTGGGATTCAGGGCACATAAATCTCTGCTAAAACTATGTGTGAAGGGGTATTCAACGTGGAAATGGGTGCTGTGGAGAAAGGAGGAATTTATACCTTGTTCTTATTTCAGACAAGTCATAGGAGATATTACTATAATCCTAAGCAATAACAAATGAAGCTCAGAAATAGACCTAAGTATATTTATGTATTTGGCATATAAGTGTGCTACTAATAGGATGAAAATGATTTGTTAATTCTTAGGACCACGTACAAAGTTCAGTGAAATGTTGGATCAGTGACAATACAAGTAAATACAGGAAAAAAATCTATCACTAGAAAATGATAAGCAAGGTATCTTATGAGGAGTCTGAACTCAGTGGCAACCTCTGGCTTCCAACAGCTGGTTATGTTTCAGCCCTGAACATATATCTTAGGAAGCAAAGATGGGAGATAAGGCAACAGGGTGCATGGAAGGCGTCAGGCCTGCAGACAGATCCCTGCAGACATATGCCTTCCTGCAGGTGTGGAAGCAGACAGAACCCTAGCTTGAGGCAATGCCAGGTGATACCTGTTGTCTGTAGGAGACAAAAGGATCTAAGTGATATCTTATGTCCCCATGACAGTCTAGTATACCTAGGTCTAGGAAACGTACCTATCTCCCAGCCCAAAGTCTCCAGCCTCAAACTCAACTTTCTTAGAGGTAAGACACCCATAACCAAATGGTAACTTTCTTATAGGTTCCCACATCCAGGAAAAAAGATATATTCCTCAGTTCACCTGTTCATCAGGTTATCATTTCAGTCCTTCTGAGGCAACACAGAGTGCCAATAGTCTTCAGTGGTCATGATTCTGGTTGATAAATTGATACATCTAATTCTGGGAGAAGGCCAGAGTGGTAGTGAGAGAAAATGAACAGTGAGCAGTTGTAGATAGTAGGCCTCCAGAACAAACAGAGGATTTCACAAGATACTGCATCCCAAAAGTATAGATAACCATGGTTAGGACAAAGACAGACAGCCTGGGGGAACATGCCAACCTAACCAAGAAGGGGTCTATAACTGAACTGAGCTCAGCTGAGCTAAGTAGACTCAAGGTCAAATGCTTTTAAGGCAAACTGAAGGATCTGGAATGGGCAACTACAGAGGCCAGGCCAAAGCAAACACCAAAAACTTGGTGTACCTAGAGCCACTAGAAGTGGAAAGTAGAGAACAAGGGTGCATGCCATTCAAAGATACTTCAGACCAAGACGGGGAGAGTCTGGTGGTGGGATGGACCTTAGAACCAGGTAAGAAGGTAGCAGGGAGTACTGTTCAGAAATTAGATCTAGAAGAGGCAGTGCTACCATGACATATAAAGGCAAATCCACAGAAAGACCTTATGAAAGAGAGAAGAAAAGTAGTGACCAAAGAGGAAAGGGAGATGTTTGGGGCATGTGAATCTTTTTAGAGGTGTCTACACAACTGCCCACTGTGAGCCACATGCCCAGCCTCATGAGTTCCATGTCTGCTCTTAGCAATAGGGGCAGCACTTGAATAGAGGCTCTGAAAACATCAACTTCCAACTGTAATGCATGTCTTCTGAAACAGGTGTTTCTCCTCTGGGTGATAGGAGGAAGGACAAACTCTGAAGACATAATTTCTTAAGCTGTGTTAAGTTGATTCCTCCCTCGTGCCATCTTGTTTAAGAGCTACCCCTGATGGGGCCACCTAACAGATCCAGTCCCCAAGGTTATGGAAGGCATCCACTGTTAGGCTTGTTTTCACTTATCTGGTTATTAAGGTTCCCCTAGGTAGGGAATAGGGTCTTGTTCTTGGCTATGAGGCATGCTTGGCAGAGCTCCACATTTTACCTGAGGTCTTTGTAACTAAATGGCTCACTTGAGACAAGCGAGACTCTAGATTTCTTTCATTTGAATTTTCTCCAATGACTCATTCCAGCTCTGTTCCCCTGAGAAGCACAAACTTAGAGTAAGATCCCTGAATTTCTCTAAAATGAAGTAAATCCATTATGTGAATTCTAATGTTGCCCCTGTTTTAGTGTGTCCTGCAGTCCCACCTCAACTTTTAGAGGTGAGAACTACAGGAAAGAAGTTCAATTCTATCTATACTTTTGAGAAGACCTTAGCCTCTCTGGAAAGCCTACCAGAGATCGGCCACCATTGCTTAGTGGTTTCTTGGTATCTTCTAACCTCCAGCTCAGACTCCTTCCAGATAGCATAGTCTGATAGGTTTGAGTTAACTTCTGTAAGAATATCTGAGCCCTGCTTACGCAACTGGGGCTCTGTAGCCAGGCAGACCTCTGCTCTGTCAAGGATGCCCTTAAACATGCTTCATGTCATTTTCTAGGGTTATGTGCCACCTTACTTATGAATGGAAGGTCAAACAAGAAATAGAATAACCACTATGGACTAGAGTTTAATAGATTGGCTGGTCAACTCACCTGAATTCACTGCCTCAGTGTTGTAGTCCCTAAACAAGGAGAAGCTTAGTATTTATCAGTGTATTCATGAATTCAACTCTAGGTTAGAGTTAGACTTAGCAAACCCTTAGGCTACAAGCTGAAGGATAGTGTTATGGATTGGACTGCATCCCTCCAAACTCATGTTGAAGCTTAATTCACTGCAAGTTTGAAGGAAGGATCTTCCCAGATGTAATCAAGTTAAAATGAGGATATTATAACAGGTTCTGATCCAATATGGCTGGTATTCTTATAAGGATAAATTTGAATACAGAAACATGGAAAATACCATGTAAAGGTGAAGACAGATAGGGTGATGCTTCTACAAGCTAGGAAAAATCACAGATGGTCAGATTACCTGAAGCTTGGCAAAAGGCATGGAACATGCCCTCACATCTTCAGAAAAAAAGTAACCCTATTGACACCTTGATAACAGATTTTCAGCCTCCAGAACTGAGATAAGTTTTTGCATGAGAAACCTAGTTTATAGCACTAATGGCATCTCTAGCAAACTAATGCATGCAAGAAAGGAATAACCCAAATGATGAGAAGGTTCCTGTTGTACTCACCTAGAAGGAAAACTGGCAGCAAATAAAAATTCTGCTTATACCTATTCCTCTCAGCCAGGACACTTGCCAGATTCCTGTGTATAAAAATTGGAGAAACCAGATCTGAACCTGATTCGGAGTCATTTCTGACAGACCAGATGCCAAATATCCATGAGTATTTTAAGAGATGGGGGTCTTGCTCTGTTACTCAGGCTGGAGTGAATCGGTGCAATATGCAACCCTGAACTCCTGGGTTCAAGCAATCCTCCTGTCTCAGCCTCCTGTGTAGCTGGAATTATGAGTACATGCCACCATGCCTGGACTATAGTTTAAATGGGGCTGAGATCCTAAGAAAAACTCCATATTCAAAGGTAAAAGAAACAGTCTTATCAGAACCCAGGAAAATTTCCCTGAAATAGTAGACAGATCCTTTGCACAGCAAAGTAAGAATCAGAGCATAAGCTCTAACTCTGATGCCACTGGCAGTAGCTGTCATTGCCCCTTTCTCTATGAATCACAGGGATAACATTCCAGATAGAAGGAGAAAGAACAGGTCTTAGCAGACCAGGAAAGGACTTTTCATATACAACTTTCAGAAAAAAAAAGGCAGGACAAAGATTCAGAGCTTGAATGGCAAAAATGTACAGAGCTGTCTATAATAGCTGCTAGCAACTCTGAGAAAGGTGAAGTCCCCAGCACAGGAGAAAAGGGATCTTTGTGTCCAGACTCCAAAAGATCTCAAAGCAGGCTTCACATATGACCTTAGATCCAGGGAGACAGACTGGAGGAAGGTACTAGCACGACTCATTCCTATATACCAAGGACCACATAACACTATGTAACAATATGCTTCAACTTAAAGCCCAAGGATTTGCTAAATCTAACCTTGACCTAGAGTTGAACTTGTAGGTACAGCAATAAATTCCAGAGAAGGCTCCCAGTTTCTCACTTATCAATACTTCTCGCCTAGGGTCCCCACAAGAGCAGCTGGCTTCAGAGACTTTCTAACTGCCTTGTCCTAGCAATTTTCCAATCCTCTAGTGGGAGGGAAGCCTTCCAGAAGCTTCCAAAGTTACCAATCTGACCATGTATAGTCATCAGAAGATAAATCACAAAGACAAAAGGGATTATAAGAGTCTGGAAAGAAAATCTAACCTATTTACAGGTGGGCCACCAGGCTATAGTATGGAGCTTGGGTGATCAAGGACATTTACACTGAGCTTTCAGCTTCCAGAATAGCTCAGAGCCCATTCTCAGCCAAGAGCCCACCCATTTGCCCAGATGTAGAAAGACAGGCATCATGCCTAATATCAGTGTTCACAAAACTCCGATGCTCGTGTCTATTCTACATGTATGGTAAAACACAGATAACTATCAAAACTTCATGTACAAAGGTCAAGAACTGTCAGATTAGATGCAAAGTCCTCACTGGAGAGGAGGTAGTAGACCCTGGACACAGAAAGGCTATAAACCACCTCAACTCTTATGTTATCTGTCACAAAAATTCTGTTGTCCAGTTGATGGAAATAGACATCCCAAGAAGAAGAAAGGGATATTACTAGGTCATATTTTTTTTCCTATCTGAAAATATGCTTCAGACAGGATTAGGTTAAGGAGTCAGTGAATAATCAGTAAAACTACCAGAATGTATGCTGTAGCCTCTGGGTTGAATGATACCTCTTAACAAGAGGAGAAAGAGGTTAATACGAAAAGTGGTCCCATAAGATCCTATGAAAGCTTGCTGAGAACAAGCCCAGGGTGGCATCAAATTCAGCCATGAGTTGTGGCAAGAGCCCAGTGTGGCTTATAACTACATTCTAAGAATCATAGGTATCCAAGACTGAGGTCTCAAGCATAGGTTGCAGTTCAGGCTACCTCTTTATCTTGATGGGCCTCCTGCATGACTACCAGCTTTAGCCAGACATTCTCAGAACCAAATCCCAGCATCACTTAGCATGACAGGGTCCCAAAGCCAGTTAGCTTCCCAGGTCATCATTTTAGTCATAAATAGTGACCAAAGATGGCATATGGGAATACTATCAAATCCATCACCACAACCCCCATGCAACTAGATGTATCAATTGGAATTTGAGAGATTTACTTGTCCAGGCATACCATACAACAGTAACCAGATTTAATTTAAGATAAGGCATGCATGCACTTGAGTATACCTAGGACTGAACCTGAAAGCATACAGCAACATTTGAGCAGTTATACTGTTTTCTACAGGCTTTTTGACAACACCTTGAGGGCACACAGCTGACTAATGAAGGAAGCAGTTAGGCTGAGGGAAGCAGGTAAGAGTGAATATTCTGGAGGCAAGTGGTAGGATCCCAAGAAGAATAGGACAAGTTGGGTCTAAGAATTATCCCAAACCAAGATGATGGGTCCAGAAATCAAACCTAGAAGATGGGGAGGAAACTGAAGGTGACCCAAGGTGAATAAAGGTAAAGGGTAAGAAGGTCTCCAAGATGAAGTGAGAACACAGGAACACAGGCTGGTGGGGGACCTGTTCACAGGGGCAGGCACTCCTGGGAAGAGGAAAGCAGGTAGCCTGGGTAACCAGGACCTGCGTGATGCTATGACCAGATCAAAGGCCAGAGAACTATACTTCTAGGGAAAGAAGAAAAAAGCAGAGAAATGACCTTGAGGTGGGGTGATACTATAGGCCATGCAAACCAGGGTATAGCAGATATTTCCACATCCAATGAAAATGGCAAGTCTGCATGTACAATGCCCAATGGGTATTAAGATCAGTATCCAGAGATGTCTGAGCATGGGCCTCAGCAAAGATGAAGGGCAAATCCTATGGAAAACTATGGCTACCCAAGAGTAAGCAGAAGCCAGTAGACAAAAGAGATTTCTGCCCAGAGGCTCTATGGTCGCAGGGGAAACTGAAGGACATTGCCTCCAAGCAGATGCAGTTAGGAATTGTTAGAATAGGCCAAGGTCCAAGCAGGAGAGATGTCAAGAGAGAAGGACCATTATTGTATTACATGGCCAGGAAAGCTTTCCACGTAGGTTCACTAGAATGAATATCAGCCTATATAGAGAAAGTAGACACCAAATTAATTTTACTACTAGGCCCCAGATACAAACAGTTCAATTAATCTGCAATGTGAAGACAATAGTGCCAGTGAAGACATATCTAGGAACCAAGTTCAGTCTGTTCCAATTGTATAAAAACCTTCACTGGAGGGAGACTTGAACCACACGTGGAACAATCACCAGCCTACAAGCCTGACTTAGTGTCGTGGAATATGGCTGCCATGCTAGTCACTACAGAGTCAAGGATTTTGAGCAGCCCCACTAGAAAGTTATGCGGAGCAGAAATAAAGAGACAGAAGAATCCAGCAGATAAGAATCTGCCACAAGCACAGCAAGGAGACAAGGGGTAAGTAGCATGGAAACCCTGAGGTAGCCTGAATCCCACACCCATGGGAAGAGAGCAGTTCTAAAGGAGGTGAGATTCCAGAAGATGAAACCACCTGCCTTGCCATTAAAGAAAAACCTCTGCAGACAACATAGATACAGGTACTAAACAGGGGCTCTGCACATGTCATCCCTGACTGTTGAGTCATAGGGATCAAAGGCTCCCGTCTGGTTTCAAAAAGCTGCCTCATATCTGCTCTTCCTTAGACTGCGGGAAAGGCCCCCACTTCCTTCTAGGCCACTTTCAGTCAGTACTTATGCACATACTTGTATAAACAGCCTCAACTAGTCCTCATCATTTCTTGGTAACAGCCAGAAACAGGAAACCAAGGACTACCCATGGAGCAGGATAGTTGATAGCAGTAGCATAAGCTATTGCTGTTTATGTCATAAAGTCTCAAATAGTGGGAGATGTTTAGTTACTATGAGTTTTAATGAAATTCAGAGACAGAGGCAAGACCAATATAAAGCTGTGTTTTGTTATCAATTGAACTTCTCTACCTAAATGCAATGGGCTCAGATAGAAGGAACAGGATCCCAGTGGAATCAGAGAAGTTCACTACTAGACCCAAGCCTGTGACAGCAGAATCTGAAGGTTATAGTGGACTTAGAACTAACTGACACACGAGCATCATCCAGCAGCTCAGCTTGGCGGGGGAGGAGTCAACCAAATCTATATAACCAGAGCTCTGTGCCCTCAAGACAATGCAGTTCAGAGACTGCCAAAACCTAAAGATATCAGTACCTCCTTTGTCTTTAACCAGCCCCGTACATCAGGGTGCTCCACAGACCTGGGTTAGCAACTCAAACTGACATTCATGCCATGAAGTTAGAAATTTAAGAAACTATCAACATGATTCATAGTTAGCCGTGTTCCCATCAAGGTCTAGACATGTGTGAGATAAATGCTGGACATATGCCCTGCTCACCTTCTACTGCTGATGACTGTTCCCTGATCAGGAGGATGGAAAGGGAGGCTAGACTAACCCAAGCAGACAGCAAAGAGTTAATCACCCACTAGTTAGAGCAACTGCATGCCTTAGCATGCCAGTTTACAAAAGTGAAATGGCTGCTGCGTGCTCATTCGAGCAGTGACTACCAACCCTGCTTAGAATCCAGGGAAATGGAATCCTGAAGTAGACGTAGATTCCTTTGAAGAGGAAGGAAAGTATACTATAAAGATGGTTGGGAAAGGGCCACAGCGCCTGCTGTGGGATTGAGGGTGCCAGGAGACTGGGGCAGGGGAAGAGAGCCCTACAACTCCACCCCATCCCTGCTATGAGGGGAGAAGGGCATTCAACTAATGCATGAAGAAACCCATTAAGGGGTAACTAGAAAGCAATTGTGAGTTGACCTCACAAAAGCAGGAGTAGACCCCTACAAAATATACAAACAGCCCAATGCCCTGTTATTGCAGCTATGACAACAGCTGCTGAGAAAGAAATGCTTCCAGGCTTTGCCAGACAAGCAAGTAGAGGTATGGGCCATGCTGGGCCCCACTCCGACCTTACAAGATTTTCTAGCCATCATCCAGAAAACGGGGTTGCAAGACTCCGCTCTATGCCCACATAGAGCTGACAGTCCCCCCACCCCCAGCAGAAAAACTAAACTTCACCTTTCCCATTCTCTCAAGCCTAGGGGTGGAACTAAACTGAGACTTGGTAAACTGTCCCCCAGAGAATGTACAGTGCATGTATCCCCAATAAATAACATATATCAAGGATTGATGTATTACAAGAGTTGTATCTGCAGACTAGTACCAGGGAGTTCCAATTATGGAGCAAGGTGGTGAAAGCAGTCCTGTGAGGCAACGTCCTACAACCCCTGGTGCGGTTGCCATCACCTTAAAGAATGGTGGCTACTAAGCAATACCAGCTCCCAGGGGGAACATAAAGAAGTAGGGGAAAAAAGTATAGAATTGGCTAAGATGAGTATAAGTCCAGCCCACAGTCCATTTAACTCTCTAGTATGGCAGGTCAGAAAACCAGATGGGACATGAAGAACTCAATAAAGTAATTCCTCCCATGCAGCAACAGTGCCTAACCTCACTGATATAATGGACAATCTAGGGACTGAATTGGATACCTACCATGCTGTACGGGATTCAACTAATGCATTTTTTTAGTATTGATATTCACCCTGACAGCCAAGACCAATTTGCCTTCACCTGAGACGAATGCCAGTGAACCTTCACTGTTACCTATGGGCTACTTACACAGTCCAACCATCTGCCACGGAATGGTTGCTGAAGATTTGGAGAAACAAGCCTCAGTGAGAATGTCCATTATACTGATGATATCATGCTAATCTCTGATTCTCTTTCAGACTTAGAAAAAGAAACCCCGTCACTCATCACCTACAGGAAAGAGGATGATAAACCAAACCAAAGTCCAAGGACCTAGACTGTCTGTCAAGCTCTTGGGTGTTACTTGGTGGGGTAACATTAAAGTGATATCATCTGCTGTGATAGATAAAATCCAGGCCTATCCTAGGCCGACCACTGTGGAGCAGCTACAAGAGTTCTTAGGACTACTGGGCTACTGGAGAGTACTTATCCCCCATTTGGCACAAATAGTCTGACCTTCATAGCAGCTTATTAAGAGGGAAGCAAGATGGGACTGGACTTCGAAGTGCTAGTCCACTTTTGGTTTGCAAAAGCAGCGGTAGGGAGAATGCAAGCATTGGGCATTCTAAATCAAATTTTACCCTGTAAATAAGATGTGAATATTTCCCCCAGAAAGTTATGCTTGAGGTCTTTGACAATGACAGGGAAAGGCTCGTCTCCCAGTGAGGTTCTGGTCATAAACCTGAAAAGGGGCGGAAGCACTCAGCAGCTTAATTGAACAGGTGAACACCGTTTACCAAGTGCTGCTAGCTACTGAGCCCACTACTGGACAGGCAGCTGTGATGGTCAGGACAGACCTGCCAATTGCGGGACGGATTCATAACCTCTCTATGTCACCCTACAGCTCCAGAACCCAGACAACCACAGTAACCAAGTGGAAGGTTTACCTGCAACAACACAGTAAGTTACAGCCCTTTGAGTCACAAATTGCAACAACTTTTGAGCCTGATCACATTTGTAGACCCTGATGAAGTGCCCACAAAACCCACCTTTTTTAAATTTTAAAAAAAGAAACACCTTTGCCCATTAAGAAAGGTGTACCACCAGTGCCAGAGGATACCTGGTATACTGATGGCTCCTGCAAAAGGTACCCCCCGCCCCCTTGCTGAAGAGCTATTGCATACCAGTGATCCACCAATACTATCTGGATGAATGATGACACAGGGAAAAGTAGTCAATGGGATGAGCTACAAACAATATGGTTGGTTACAGTTAAGAAAAAAAGCCTGGTAACCATCTGCACTGACAGTTGAGCAGTGTTTATGAGTCTCTCATTGTAGCTGTCACAGTGGAAAAAGCAGGACTAGCTGGTAATGAATAAGCCTTTGTGGGGATAAGACATGTCAGGACATGTATGAATAAAGCCAATACATGTCAGTGACTGTCATGTGTCAGGGCATAACCCTTTACCCAGTCCAGGAAATGATGAGGCTGATGCTCTAGTCCACATAAGGTGGTTAGAGAAAGCTCCAGCAGAGGATGTGGCCATGAGGCTACATAAGAAAGTAAAACACACCAGACAAAAGACACCATGGGAAGGCTTGGGACTGCCACTCAGGTATGTGGCCTAAGATACCCTATACATTGAGCAATACTCACTGCAGGGGTGGACCACTAGCTTGGCAGATGCCCTCTACACTCTGAATGAATGAATGAAGTTTGCAGCTGGGTCACTCTATGTTTGAATACAAGAGAAATGTTCTGCACTAAATCATCCAGTATTTGGAAGGGAAATGGCTTTAATGTCCCCTGGCAATGATGAGGATTTTTCTTCCATCTTCCTGCAATTACTGTGGCAGTCTGTGCCATTTTCAAAAACATATCCTAAACAGACGGTCCCTTCTTAAAAATATATACATAGCACACACACGTATATATCTCAGAACACATAAGTGTTTTTTTTTTTTAAAGTCACTTTTCTCAAATCCTCCAAATCTCCTAAGTGCTTTTTGTGACCGCTTGTTCTCTCACCAAGGATGGTGAGAAGGAGGGTTGGGAAGGAGAGGCCCTGAGACCTCACCTAGGGGGCAAGGAGGACCCACCAACATAAGTCCTTCGTCCTGCTAACCTTAACCACCAAACTATTCTCCTGCTTTCTGGTAGGACGTCATCCATGATTTCCCTGATGGGCAAATATGGGAGAGGGCACAGGAGCCGTCCCTAATCCAAGCAAGTGACATTCTCCAGCTCCGAGCCCCTCACTTCCTGGTCTCTTCTGGGAGCTGAATCAGCCAAAGGAAAAGAACTGTAAGGTGTGAAGGGAGCAGGCTCCCAAGGAAAGTGAACACTGCAACAATCACATTTCAGGTACTGTGGTATTTTTCTTTTCTTTCTTGATAATAGTTTAAACCAGATATCAAAGCATGCTTGCTGGTGGAAATTCACTTTAAATCATAAAATGGCTGACGTCTGAACATTTTCTGCTTCATTTTGGGATAAAGCATATAGAGGCAGAGATGGAAAGTTGGGATACCCTTTGTGTGGTTGGGACAGGGTGGCGGAGGCTTAATTCTACTAGCCTCATATCAGCGCTAACAGCTTCCTGCTTCTCCTTTATTTGGGTTAGTAAGGAATGTCACGAGGAGAAAGTGACAAGACCATAAGGAGGCAGGAGCCTATCCCATCACATACCATATCCTCTGTCCCTCCTTGCCACCCACCACTCTAAATCAAGAAGTCTCTGTTTGGGTCCACTTTTATAATCAATCAGATCAATCTGAAGCCAGGGGGCGGGCAGTTATCTGAGAATCTGTTCCCCCTTGATCTATGGATATAGATTAAGAAGAATAGAAAGATGGAGTTGAAATGGAATAATAACAAAAAGAAAATGAAAAGTATTGCAATGACAAACTAGGTGAAGGATGAGGGGCGGCATTGTCATTCTTCCATGAATGGAATCCTGTCTCCCATATTTTTAGACGGATCAATACAGACTTTTTTTTTTTTTTTACAAGGGTATACTTTGTAGGTATTTTGCTCCTTGATAAAACAGAGGCAATTTTTAAAAATATCACCACTGTTGGGAAAAACTGGCTGGGATGCCATTTAATCAAAGGAGGAAGGAGGGGACCCCAAGGCCAGGTGGTTGTTGTTCATTGTTGTTTTGTTACCAGGGGCCCCCAGCTCTGCTAGGCCTTCTTATCCTATCAGGTAGGCTATTTCAGCAGCGGCAAGCAGCTCAGGGATCTAGACATCAGATCAGAGCCAAGCAAGGCTCTGGGCTCTCTCAAACCTGGCCCCAGCTTCCTCCAAGGAGCCAGCCCCAGCCACCTTTCCCACCAGGCTGGCCTATTCTCCATAGACAGTTCCTAAAAGGTTACTGGCTCGTGTTGAAAAAAAATTATGAAACATAACTTTGTCTTTTTTTCTTTTCATTAAAAAAATAAAATATTCAAGACTATCAGCTTCTCTTTTGCTTTGTTTTATATAAAATATCAGTAAGCTGAAAAAAATTTTTTTTAATTGGGTTTGGGGGAACAAAAAGGAACATGATTGTTGAGGTAACTTCATACCTTGAGGTAGTTTACTTCACACACAGCATTGGCTAACTACTGTCATGGTTGTCTTGTTGTTACTGTTGTTGCAATGTTAAAAGGAGGGGAACTCCATGCACGAGCTTTTTCATATGTAGAAAGAGGCCTTCCTCCCTTCTCCACACACTTGATAATATTGTCCAGTGTAGCTAAAGTGCATTACCTGGCTAATATGCATTGTCAATCAGTACATTAGGAGCAGAGGCCTAACCTCACTTAACTGATGGCTCCACAAAGGCTAAACTTCCAACAGGATCTTATTGAGCCTGGGAAATTAATAAATTAAGCTTCTTTATTCCTTTGGGTATAATGCTGCTGGTATTCTAAATTTTGCTTAGACACAACTTTCACCATGCCAATAATGATACATGAAGGCAGACGCCATCAGTTAAATATTCCTCTTGAATAAAAACAGAAGCAAGTACTCTCCAATTTACTGAATTTTCCAGATGATAGACTTTAGCTTTATCAGGTGCTCAGAGTTGGATTCCAAGTCCCACCAGCACCAAGGATACAGTGCCATGTCCGGAAGTGCCCTGCAACCCCTGCCTCTGGGAACCAGAGCACATGAGTTAGAGGTGAGGGCACTGTGGCAGCCTTTAGAGTCACTCAAGTCCTCCATGGAACTGAGACTTTATCAAGGGGAGTTAGCACCCATCCCCTTCTCAGTGCTCACATCCAATCACTAAAAGAGATTTAAAAATATATAAAATCTGCCTGAGAATGATGGGAATCAGGGACAGTAGTCACGCCCCAACCTGCTGAGCATTCCATACCTCCTATGTACACCTGGACAGGATGTGGGACCTTTATGGTTAGAGGGACACAAATGTGGTGGGAAAGCCCCAAAAGAGTGGGGGAAATTTCATTTGTGCCAATTTTCAAGATGGCAATCTAGAATAGATCGGGGCACTCCTTTTAAACATGGATTACTATATATTTCAATCATCTTTCTATTTTTCCCCATTTTTTATTCCTTATTGTACCTATTGATTGGCAAGGAAGGATCAGAATTCCCTTGAGTCAATATTAGAAGTAAAGCAATGCATTCAGTTCTATTTTTTTTCTGGCAGCAGTACAGATCAAACAAGTCATATAAATATAGGAAGAGGCAGTATCGGTGCTTGAGAAAGGAGGGATTTAAATCAATTAACCAAGCAGGGGATGAAGCCTGGAAAGACTTTAGGGTCAAGAAACAAATCACCCTTTGAGGCTGATTAAGCCTCTCCTCTGCTTGTTTAAAAAAAAACCTGAAGGATGCTTTATTCTCTTCCCTCTGGGGTATGAGCCATCTTCTATTGGTGGGGTGCCTTAATAATCCACATTTAAAAGCACCCTGAGCTGGAATTTCAATGACAACACTGCAAGTATCAGGCAGTGTTGGGTCAATTGATCAGGGTTACTCATGGAAATATCTTTCACAAGCAAGTATGCAAACCTGATCCTCAGTCACCTGGGGTGCTCTGGATTCCCACACATTCTTAGGTCAGATGGGAAGAGCACACTCTCAGTTTCTGCCCACTGTCCTGGACTCAATGGCATGGGGAGGTCCCTTCCTCCATGCCTGGGCTTGGTTACTCTGTGCCTTCTGGTGCTGCTGCTTAACCTGGGCCAGGATGTCTTGGATCTTCCACTGGGCCATCTGGCTGGCATAGAAATGTCCAGTGATTTTCACAATGACCTGGTCGCTCTCATCAGGTGTCTGGTCTCTTGGCATTACCACCTCAGCTGCTGTCAAATTCTGCACCTAGTTCACCATTTTGCCACCTTTACTGATGACCCAACCAGTTACCGATGCTAGCACCATTATGTGGGTCTCCAGCTTTACTTCCTCCTTGGGACCAAAGTAGTTATCCTCCTTGAGCTTGCCATAGATCCTTCTCTGAACCTTGAATTGGGCCTCTGGCAGGCCAGTGATGATCACCATACAAACTTTGGGGTCGGGTGTTTCGGGAGGTGCAATCTTAATGGAGGCACTGGCGAGCCACAAAAGCTGCTTTATGTGCTGCTCCTTCTTGCTGATGATGGCACCCATGGCCTAGGCAGGAATGAACACCTGCACCATCTCCTGCTTGGGAGCCTGCATGAAGGAACTGTAGACAGCAGCCCCAGTGACACTGCTGGGAGGTGTCAGGACTGAGCTGGACAAGGCGGGAAAAGGCCGACAGCAGCCAGGTTGAGGCCAGGGATCGGGTAAGACTGCAGGCTCATGGCGGCCACATCGTATTCATAGGCCTCATGAACCTTCTTCATGATCTTATGTTCGGCCCTGCAGTGGTTCTCGATGGTGCCCTTCACGGTGATGGTCCTCTCGTGATTGTAGAGAGTGAGGTCCTGCAACAAGGATTTGGTGATTTTTTTCTCTGTCCTCCTCCACCTTCTTCAGGTTATGCCCTTCCTTGCCAATGAGATGTCCCACGAGGTTATTGTGGGCCAGGACCTTGAGGGGGTCCTCGTCAGCAACCCTTGGGGGTCAAGTGTACACTGATGGCTTTTTCCACTGTGTCCATGTTCTCCTTCCTTTGCACACCTATCTTGGACTGGGCTGTTTTTGTGATGCTGCGGATGGTGGCCCCCTCCTTGCCAATGATGGCACCCGTGTACTAGGTGGGAAACAGGAGCCAGAGGAGGATGTCCACTTGCTGGTGTTTGGCCAGGGCCTCCACAGCCACAAGTGAGCCCTGGTGCTGCTGACTTCAGAATCCAACTCCTTGTCGCCCATTCTCGGGACCCTGTGCTATCTGCTCATCAGGAATGTAGGAGACCTTCAGGGCATGGTTCTCCAGCTTGTGGCTGTTCAGTTTCATGATGGCTTGCCTGGTCTAGTCCCTGTTAGAATAGGTGGCATTCACCACTGCCATCTCACTCTGTGTTCACTAGCTCGCAGTTCTCCACTGTACCATACTGAGCCAGCACGCTGTACAGTACTTGCCATCAGAGTTGGGGTCGAATATTTCAGATCTGAATTTTCTGGCTTCTTTGTTTTTGGGCACTGAATGTTCAATCTCTAGACGTTTTCCTTGTAAATTTACTTTTCCTGAGATAGTTTCAATGGCCTTCATTGCCCAATGCTTGTCAGGGCAGTTCACAAAGGTGTAGCTGAACTTGACCAGGAGATCTTGCACTCTGTGAACACTTTCTCCAGGTCCACGGGGGTCAGGCTGTCACTGAGGTTGCTGATGTTGAGCTTGTTCGTGGCAATGGCATAGGCAGGACACAGTCTTAGGCAAGGCCGAGCGAGCTGTTGGGCTTCTAGGCCAAGAGGTGGGAGGCCAGTGGCAGCAGCTGCAAACTTTCTTTGCGCCCCACTCCTGAAGTTGTCCAGAACCCAGGATGGGAGGTGCCCCAAAGCATGCAGAGGTCACATGGAATTGGAGGATGTCTGGGAGAAGCATCCACAGTATGTTGGGAGGCAGATGACACGGTGTGGCTCTCTCCCTCCAGTCTGAAGCGCTCCGAGTGGGCTGGCATGTCATTGATTGATTTGTTTATTTGTGTGTTTTTGTTTGTGTAAGGGAGCTACAACCCCCACTCTCCCCTCCCTAAGCTGCATCTTGTTTTTCCTGCCAACACCTGTGTCCTCAAGGTTACATGAGCACCAGCACCAGCCTGCCTCCTCAAGGCCATGTCCCGAGCTATGTGACCACCAACACCTACTTCCTCAGGACTATGTGTGCTACATGATGACCAGACCCCAGCTAGGGGGTATAGGAGGTACACGCCAAAAGAACAGACAACTGGTTCTTCTTTGGGGTCAGCCTTTCTTTCCTTTCCTCTAATAAATTTTGTTCACCTAACCAAACCACTCAGCTCGTTATCTCTTTCTCTGCACTTGCCTTATATTCTGGTGCCAAAATCCAGGAAGGGTGCCTGCCAGAACTCATTGAATCACCTCTCTCTCTCCCCCCTTCCCCTTCTCCCTCCCTGGGTTTGATCCACCTCCTGACCGTCCTCCTCAACCTGCTGTAAGGACACACCTTGAAATCTCTGGCTAACAGAGTGTGTGCTCCTTTTTGACCTGGGAGAGAAAATTCACCACAACTGGGTGGGCTGCTCTCACGAGCCCACCTCCAGTGGTCCCTCCCTTGAACCTTGCCAAGAAACCAAGGTGAGCCCCAGAACAGGACTCTCCCCTTGCATTATCCACACACTGGCTCACATTTCATCCATCAGTTACAAGGGTGAGTGAAACCTCACACTGGTTTCTCTCTCTCTCTCCCTCTCATCTCGTCTCAAACTAGTGCTAGGCAGGAGGATCCCCACGGTCCTCGGTCTCTTGGCCTTGTGCCCACTTGGTCTGGCCCTGGGATAGGGGATGCCCATTCCAAGGTAGATCATCACTGCTCTCTGAGAAGGCCTTGAGAACGGGGACGCCTTTTCTCTTGAACCTATCTCCTTATTTTTTCCTCACCCTTGTCTTCCCCTCCCTATTTGTCCATGATGGGAAATTCTCAACCCCAACCTTTAAAATGTACTCCTGTAGGATATCTCCTCCAAAACCTAAAGGGCTTAGGCTTCTAAGGAGAAATTAAACCAAAAAAGATTTATTTTCTCTTGTAATACTGTCTGGCCACAATACAAACTTGATAAAAGGTCCCAGGGGCCAAAAAATAAAACTCTCCACTATAAAAATCTGCAGGACCTCAATAACTTCTACCACTGCAATGGCAAGTGGTCAGAAATCCCTTACATATAGGCTTTCTTCGCTCTTTGTTCTCAACCCTCTCTCTGTAAATCTTGCTTTACTTCTCAGATACTCTTAGCCCACTCTGCTCCTAACACAACACCTCCCGATCCCTGCTCAGACTTTTCTCTGTCTACCCTTCAACCCTTCTCATCACAGCCAATCCCCCATTGCTTCCAATCCCATTGTAGCCCCCCATATCCCACTCCACAGCCTCTACCTTATGTCCCCTCTCAACCTAACCCTCCTCCTATACCTGTATCAGAAGCAAGCTCCGAGGCCTCAGCCCCACCCTCTGCCCCAAGGGTCCCAAGGCTCTCCCCCAATCTCCCTAAATCCCCTTCCCACACCCAGTCCCAAACAACCTTAAAGCAAAAAGCTTCGCAACAAAACCCTGCTCCTCTTCCTGCTCCACTCCTCTCTTTACAGGAAGTAGCTGGAGCAAAAGGCATTGTTCAAGTTCATGTCCCACTCTCTCTCTCCAATCTATCTCAAATCAAAAAGTGTCTTGGCTACTTCTCCTCAAACCCTGATAACTATCTAAAAGAATCTGAATATCTTACCTAGTCTTATGACTTAACCTGACATAATATTTACATTATACTTTCCTCTACCCTTCTCCCAGAGGAGAAAGAATGAGTATGGCAAGCCTCTCAGGCACAAGCTGATAAGATACATAGGCCCTCTTCCTGTCTGTGGAAAGCAATCTTTTTTTAAATAAGACTTTTCTTTCTTCATCTCTTTGTGTTGCAAATCTTTATGTTACTTGAATCTCTGGTTACCAGATCTCTGGTTACCAGTGCACACCTCTAGCATGCTGGCTCCAGACTCTAAGATTTTCTGAAGATTCTACTGAGATATTCAAGGTCTCTCCCTCTCTCTCTTCTTATTTCCTAACTGGTGACCCTCTGTGGACTGTGTTAAAACCTGGTGGCAACTGAAAGCTCTGGCTGAGGTTACACTTCAGCATGCTAGAAGGTCCCAGGCAAAGACATCAGACCACTGTGACCCAACAGGGTGAGGGAGTAAGGTTAACTCTTTTCTTCTTTCTAACCAAGATCTCAGAGGACAACTAACGGTCTATGCCTAGGGCTACTCCTTAGGGAGGCAAGAAGGTCCCCAAAGAAAAGTTCGGACTGCCAGTGCCCATATGAGTGGGAGACAAACTGTTTGGTTTCTTTTCTATCTTCCTTTTTTTTTTTTTTTTTTTGGCAAAGCAACTCCACAAAAAAAAACTTAAAACTTCAACAGCTGCACGATATGCCTTTCTGCAGCTCCGGTGAGTCATCCCTCATTTATCACCCACACACCCACATATTTAAATACACTCCTAAATCCCTGGCTTTGTTCTTGGGATAAATTCCTGGGTTTCTCAAACTTTTCTTGGTTTTACGCCAAGCAGGGAATCTGGACAGTTAAGGCCCAGAAACAAATGCATAAAACCAAGAGCCCATCCCAACTGTATCCCTGTTTCCTTTTACTACAATACTGCTTGATGGCCCTGGCACCTGCTCTGTCCCACCTTGCCCCTACTGACCCCTTCATCTGGTGGCCAAGTAGGGGGAAATTCCACAATATAAGCTGGGGGGTGGCAAAAACCTGGCCAGAACGGTGGCACCCTAACTCCTAATACACACTTGCAGCTTGATTTGTACTTAAAAAGAAATGACAAGTACCTTAAAATTCCATGTATTCAGGCCTTTTATAAGTTAGCTCACCACCCAGATATCCATTACTCCTACCATATTTTTGTCTCTTGTCTCTCGTAATCTGCTTTTACTCCACTCTCCATCGGTTTCCCTTCCTTCTAGTCCCTCTTGTCCTCCACCTCTACCTGCGGAGGAGGGACTGACATCTATGGCCATGACGCCTAACCCTGGTCTCCAGTCTCTCTTCTCTTTAACCTTTAGAAAAGGGGCCGGCAACAAAGACCATGGCACCTGACCCCAGCCTCCAGCCTTATTATCCCCCTTCTCCCACTGCCTAATAACCCCCTGGTGGCAGCCCTACTAGCAGCAAATCAAACCACATGTGCCACCTCCTCTTCCCCCACACCTCCATGTGTACTTGAGAAGCCATTCAGGTTTCCACATGGCTTAACCAGTCTTTCCTCAGGGGGGCGGCCAGGACAAAAAGATATTATAGTTCATGCTTGCTTTTTATGATAAAACTCTCTCAAGCTAAATCTAAACTGGGAATATATCAACCTTCTTCCCAGACCAGAGTAAAGGAAACACGTGTTAATTAATCCTGTTAACCTGCTAAAGAAGTCTGTTGTACTTTTAATCTGTTTTTCCAACCAAACTTGCAAGTGCTCTAGTAAAATCTTACTTCCAACTTTACCATGTGTTAAAACATTAGTGCTGAATAACACCAGTGTTTTTTATATCAGACTCGCTAAAGTTGTATTTTACAAACAAAAGGTTAAATCACCTGTTGTGCCTAACTAGCACCTTCTTATGAAAAAGGTAAAACTTTAAATGCTAAATACCCTGTGTGTCATGATAAGGTTTGGGAACTGGCCATTCCCACCTGGTTAAGTCACTTTTACTAAGCCTAGTACTTCTCCTGCCAAATGGATAAAATACTGGGTACTCTGTGTGAGCACAATAAGGATGGGAACTGATCGCTCTCACCTAATTGCCAACACCTTCCTTACAACTAAGACTGTAATTTAGTAATTTATAAGGGTTTTAAACAAATTTACCTGTTCATTATAAATAAGTAGGGACAAATCGTTTCACATCCATGTGGCCTGTTCACTCTAAAGGATTTTACATCAGACTGTTACAAACAAAATACGATCAAAAAGTTTCATATGTATAACCTATTAAAAAGGAGCTTTTAAGGTTTTTTTTTCAGACAAAACATTAAAAAAAAAAAAAAACAGTGCCAACATGAAGGGCATCAGAACCAGAGAGACAAAAGGCACCCCAATTGGCAGTTGCAATTAGCATCAAAACTCCAACTGCCCATCAGAGACCTGGTAAAAATAAACATGCTAAGGGAATGGTGTCCATTGCTTATGAGTACAGTCTGTGGGGGTACTAAAAGCATGGTTGCCCCAAAGAGGCCTAAGCCTACTGAAACTTGCCCACTGGTGCAGGTCAAAAAGGCCATTAAAAACTAGGGACACTCTCATCTGAAGAGAGGAGAGGACACTTGGCTCACAAATGGTGGCCACTTACGGAGGCCTGAAAATCTCTTAAAGTGCCTGGCACTGGCTCACCATCACTCCAACAACCTCCAGGTAAATATTAGGGCTTTGGAACACAAACTAATTTCTTAATTTAACACAGGTGCCAACCTTTTGGTCCTGGCCATCTGTGGTGAAATCATATAGCCTTATCTTAATCGAAAGTTACTAAAGATTAACTCAAGGTATAAAGGGAAAAAGTTATCTAAAATGTAAAGAAACCAGAAAGCAAAGGAAAAATGTAAAAAGTTGTTATAAAGGTAATGTTTTTGGTAAGAAAAAATATTGTATGGTACTTTTTGTTCTATAAAGTTTTTAAAGGAAGGGAAGTATAAAACAAAAATAAAAGGTTCGAGCATGTCAAAAATGGCATGAGTATGTCTAACATGGTATGTACAATCTCAAAAAAATTTTTTTCTCCTTTAAACAACAGAAGGGGGAAGGAAGAGACAAAATTCACTTAGCCCACCTGCTGTCTTTGTTAGAAAAAAGAGAGGTGTTTTACTTTTCAAATTCTTTATACTATCACTTACTAAATAAATTACAATCTTATGTCAGTTTAATGAGGTCCCACTTGTCTATCTTATCTCTTATGGCCTGGGCACTTCGGATTTTGATCAGGAATTGGTTGCCAGTTCCAACTTCCATGAGAGTATCTCCTGCATTTTCTAAGGTTTTTACAGTTTGAGGAAGCAGGTTGGTGCTAGTGGTCATATAACCTTGTTAAAGTCATTACTAACAAAACCCCCTCCCAATTCCAACCTTTTATCTCCAGGGTCAACACCCCTTCTCAGCAGGAAGAAGCTACAGAAAACAGAGCTTTGGCTCTATTCCATATAACAAAAGGTTAGAATTAGTAAGGGAGTTACAACCCCCACTCACCCCTCCCCGCTCCTTCCCCGCTTGCTCAAGCGACATCTTGTTTTTGCTGCCAACACCTGCATCCTCAAGGTTAAATGACCACTAGCACCAACCTGCTTCCTCAAGGCCACGTCTTGGAGCTGTTAAGGTATGGATAGGGTGAGGATGGATGGGTGGAGGAGCGGCAAGGGGAGGCTCAGTACTGCTGGAGCCAGCATGCGGGAGGTATGCGCTGGCAACCCAGAGATCTGAGTAATGCAATGAATTGCAACACACAAAGAGGTGAGAGAAGAAAAAATTTATTTAAGAAAAGTTTGCTCCCCACAGACAGGGCATGGACCTACACTCTGGGTGAGTGCAGCCCTGTAGCCCCCCCAAGCCCTGGCTTAAATCCTTTCCCTTGGAGATGTTACAATCAGGTAGACATGACTGCTGTGACTTCCTAATTGACCACCTGTGGATGTCTTGGAGATCCTGTGACACAGAGACCCACTAATGTTCACCCACATTATCATGGCCCCTAGACAAGGGCGTGACAAGGATTCCAGTGCTCCTGTACCTGCCTGAATGACATTCCTTAGGGCTAATGGTGGGTGCACCTCCTCCTATTTCCCATGCATTCCCAGTGGGTAGCTTTGGGGGATTCTTGACTTCCCTGTAGATGGGGACCACTCTACTGGAAGATTGAATCCCTATCTGCTCCCCCTCTGAGCGGTTATAACTTTTGTAATTACAAGTTTCGTGACTTCTACAATCCTTGCCCAATGCATGATGTCTTAGGCCTTATAAGTTCCCTTTACTCTAGGCAAGCCTGATTGCCACTATGAGATACCTCTGGCATCAGGAAGTCGGTGTTTCTTCTACTTTCTCATCATTATGTCAGGGTTTAATAACAAGATGAAAAATGGATTTTCCGCTCTTGGTCTGTCCTTTCAGGAGCTATGTGACCACCAACACCTACTTCCTCAGGACTACGTTTGCTACATGACCACCAGAACCCAGTTACGGGGTATAAGAGGGACACGCCAAAAGAACAGGCTGCTGGTTCTTCTTTAGGGCCAGCCTTTCTTTTCTTTCCTCTAATACATTTTCTTCACCTGATTCTCTCTTTCTCAGCTCGTTCTCTCTTTCTCCACACTTCCCTTACAGTTTATATTTTAAAGATATGGGGTCCAATTCAGAATTAGGTATACAAGTGGTCATCATACAGGTAAAATTTGGGCCTCTCTTTAGTCCCCACTTCACCTGGTTTGAGATCAGGTACCCTTATTGATGTTATGTGCCCTCCCTCCCCTGGAAGTTTCTGGCTACTGCCAATCCCTTATTACATATGCACCCTGTTTGATTTGGGAATGCCATGATATAACATGGCAATAGACAAAAATGAGTACATTTCTGGAGAGTTCAAGAAGTAAGCTGAGAGCTATTCTAACTAAGGGAACAAATATAATTTTGGTGCCTGTTTCGGTCCAAAATGCCATGCTACCACAGGAATTGCAGCAACTACAAGAAGCTGGGGCAGCCTTGCTTTCACTTCTGCCAAGTAACACATAGAGACCTGCATGCCAGGTGATAAGTTATAATATGGAGAGGTCTTCCTGCTGGGATTGTCAACCTTAGGTGAAAAAAAGAAAAGCTATCCAGTTACATTTGCATTTCAGATAGAGAACAAGTGGTGTGTTAATGCAAGCATGTTCTATATTTAGGTCCTGCATTTTGTCTGGTAACTCTATACCTTTCACAGTGTTAGTGCTCACCTAAAGTTTCTTGTTGGAAACACCTAAGAAAGTACAGGAAAATAAGCATTATTTTCTGACTGTAATTTCCCATATTTTAACATAGGGGACCAGATGTCATTCTTTGAACGTACTTAGGATACAAAAACTTGAAAGTTTCTAGAAACCACACGAGACACCATGAGAGAAAGAACAGAGTACTTTCTTGACTCAAGCTAAGATTGAAGAACCAACCTCAAGAAACTTCAGGGCCCCATGACCTTAGGACTCCCACCCTTACTATTTATCTTCTGCTCTGCCTCCCACCAAAGGCAGACATGTGGGAAGCAGATGGCACTCTGAACACTAGACTTCAAGGGTCTCAGTAGTGACAACTGCTTTGTTAGATGGACTACAGAAGATACTGAGTAGAACCATGTTTCTCAAACTACACTTGGCTGGTCATTCAAGACTGATCCTGTAGCCTACATATTAACTGCTCTTCTTAAGTAGAGGCAAATTCAGTAGCTCTTAAATGGAAAGAGCTCCAGCTGATTATCATTGAATTTATAATAGAAGCTGCATTCTTTTAGTTTTCTACCAGAAAATGTTCCACTCCAGCAGCTACTCTTCCTCAACTGGCATGAAGTTTGGAATAACTATACTGTTGGATTTAGAGAATTGGAACAAATATGCATACGTCATATGTCATCATTCTTAATATCGAAACCAGCATTCTTTAAGGTGTCCAAAACAATTAAGTCTCACAAAACTGACTCTAGGTTAAGACAGGAAACCTTTCTCCAAAGCTAACCACAACAGGGAAGTTATGTTTTTGGTGCTTAAATAAGTTGAGTCACCTCAACCATTACATGCTGTCTATAAGTGAGCAAAAACACTGTTTTAACCCAGATTAGTATAGCTAAGGAATCATTTTGGTTACATGTAGATTTGTTCAAACCAAAGCAGGACTAAGCCTAGACCCATGGTACTATGACTTTTTGCATCCAGGTTTACTGGAACTCAGGACTATGTGTGCTACATGACCACGTATGAGATAGACCGCCATTGTCTGACCCTCCTTTCTGCTTTTAGAACAAAGACACTAACAATTGTTACAACACTTCCCTACAAAGACTTCCTTCCACAAGTATACTAAACGTACTCAGATACTTTATGGATTGGATTAAAGTCACTCAGCTAGTTTGAGGCTATAAGGTATCTATAATAGTTTACTTTCAATAGATAACATTTGAAATTGAGGTGGTCAGCTTAGATAAAGTTAGAATAACTTGAACATTTAGTACTTGTTTTTCTTTAACACTGTGGTAGGCTATATTAGTAAATCATTAACACTAGCATTAACAAAATTCAGCTTCAGTAGCAGAGATGTTTCTCATTACACATCATTGCTTAATGCAGATGTTCTTGCACTGACATCTCTTGTACCTGTTCAGGGACCCAGGCTCCTTCCATGTTTTTGCTCTACCTTTCTTTAAGACCCTCGGCCTTCTGCATTTAAGACAGAGAAATGAACAAAACTGTGGGAGAATTATGGGCTAGACTTACAAGTCATCTACAATTTCAGGGCATATTCTACTGACTAGAACTCAGCACCTGGCCACATCTAAATGTGAGATAAGCTAGAAAATAGTCTAGCTTTGTGCTCAAAATTAAGTGACTCCCAGTCAGGACCAGCATGTCCCTAGTGATTCAGAGAACCATTTTTCTATTTTTCTTTCACATTATATATCAACACTATGTTTTAGAAGTTGCTAATAAAACATGTTGCCTTTAAGAGCCTGATAGCATTGTTTTGGACAGGTTTAAATTTCCTCCTTATCTTTTTAATAGGACAACAGTTGTGTTCCCAGGCAACTTTGACCTATACAAATTAATACTGTTTTACTTGCTTCACTTTTCTGTAAGCATAATGTTCTTTGGATTCACTTTTGCGCATCCACAGTGCCATGTGTTATCACTGCTACAGAATACTTGTTTCCAAGAGACTGTGCCATATGCTCATATAACCATGAAGGTAACATTTTGGACTGCTTCTATCATTAGAAACCATAGTAATTTGATAAAACCAAATCATGTTTGGTTAAGGTATGAGACATAGTGAAGGAAAGAACTGTGCATTTATCTTGGCTTTTAATAAATGGGATAAGCTCTTTCAAGTCAAAAATTAAGGATTATAATTTAGTAGCATTCTATAAGTTAATAGAACTAGATAATAGCCATCAGTTGTAAACCTCAACAGGCAACTGCTAAATAGTATATATGCTGTGAAGGTATATAGCCACCTGCAAGGTAGTCTCTCCAAGTAGGCTTGAATCTGATCTAGAGCCAACTAGAGACTTAAAAGAAACCCAGGAGAGAGGAACACATGTTATGTTACAGAGATATAGTTAACAAAACCCCACATATGGAGGATTCTATGGGACAAATAGCCCTGCTTCAAAGAATTGCGAGGGAAGATGGAGAAACCTATAGATTCAGACATAAAGACTTCAACCGTTGGAGTATATAAGATTTATTTGGGTTCTAGATCACATCATAGCTAAGAGAACCATAGTATTACTGGTAAAATGTGAACTCTTAGTTTTGTTTAGGTGTGAATGGTATTGTCCCTGTCTGTAATAGTGGTATGAAAGTTTAAAGGAGGACACAAATACAATTACTCTATTTCTAAAATCGGGATGATTCGGCCTTCTGTCTGTTTACAGGACATTAGGACATAAGATGGCCAATTATATAACTTCCTTTTCTAAGGCCTCTTATGGAAGTTGGGGGAGGGGAGTTTTTTCGAGAACAGCATCCAAAATATCATAGCCTATTCCTTATCTTCAGCAGAAGCTTCTTACCACCATTTAGTCAATTTAAAATAAAAAATGGCTGGGTCCAAATTAGGCTATCTCACGTGATCTTTTTTTTAATTATTATCATTCTGTGTACTTCCAACAATGAGATCCTGCTTTGCCCCCTTTTACTGAGAGCAAAATGACTGAAGGGCTACCCAGAGAAATATTTGATAGTCTAGAGCATGTGCCCAAGTCTCCAGGAAGTATGAAACAAAGAACCTCTTGAATCGAGTAGTAATCTATCACATCTTGATTGTTTACTCCCATTCTTAGCACTCACACCTGGTATTTGTGGCTGACAGACAACAGGAGAAAGCAAGTAGGAGAACACACATCTACTTCCTTTTGTTCTCTTAACCCCACCCACTTTCCCCCTGTATCCATTATTAATCACTATTTCTGATTAACTGGCTTCCTCACTTGTATTTATCGCCACTCAACCTCTACAATGCTTTGTCTATTCTGTCACCAGAGTGACCGTTATAGGTAAGTCTGATGAAACATACCTGCTTAAATGGCTATGTATTACTAACATGGTCATTCTTGGCAAGAGCTAGGGTTTAAGAAACAAACCATCCTAGGTATTTTAAGCAGAAGTAGGACATAAACGTCTGAGCTTACAATATTCTTGGAAGACTATAGGCTCACTTACAAGAATGATTGCCAGAAGAGCACCATAGAACTTGCCCACTGATGGAGCCAATAGCTTTGCCATGACCTAGAATACGGGAGCCAGGAAGCCAATGTCACAACTTCCTTGACACCGAGCTGGTGACAGATACTAAGATGCTTCTGCAGACCAAAAACTATCCCCATATCTTTCCAGTAGGTGACAACTTCAAGTGCAACTTGCTGGAAAAATCTGATTATGTCTAGACTCTTAGCTATAAAAATGTACACAGAACAAAAGTCCAGGAAATAAGTCATCCATCTTCTATACTAGGGGAAAGATGGCTTTGTCAATGAGGAAGGTTATGTATTGTATTTGCTGTATACTCGTACGTTGTCTTTATCTACATTTTAGCCTTATTTATGCTTCTTCCTCTTACAAGATTTTGTTACACTGCCCTTACTGCTAACACCACCAGTATACATATAGTATCTTTATACCTTGGAGGTCAAAGGAAATTAGATTGACTTTGTGAGTTCAAAAGCCAGCGACTAGACAAACCTGAAAGATTGAAAGTAGGGGCATCTAGGACTTCCCAAACACCTTTCAGGAGACTCACTTGCAGGACTAGGTTAAATACTAGCATGTCCTCATTTCTAGACTGGTGTTCTAGATCCTAATAGCCCCCAATAGTCACTATGACCAAGAATGATTATGGCTTTGCTACTTTTGGGGGTACAACAGTTACCAGAGAACTTATTCTAATGGTCAGGGACATATAGATGCCTTTTGGTCATATAGCTATTGTTTGACACTTTATAGAACTCACAAACTGTTTAATAGTAACAGCACCATTTTATCTTCCCCTAATAGTAGTATAAGAGTTTCAGTTACTCTGCATCCTTGCCAATACTTGTTATTGTCTGTCATAGTCATCCTAGCAATTATGAAGTGATATTCAGACTGCTTATATCAATCCATTTGGATCCTTTACTGACATGTGAGCCCCTTTGTTATTTCTAGTCTTATCCCCATCCTAACTGCCCTTTTGTCAGCCATAACCCAGAACCCTACTCCTAAAGCATGAGTTCAGTTTATTTTGTGACATGAATAGCATATACTCTTGTAATACAGGTTTGCTAATAGTAGTTATACAAGATGTACTAATAATTAATATTATTAATATTAATCACTGTTTGTTAGCACCTTTCTGCCCGAAAAATACGTTTAAAACTGAAATACATGGAGTCTCATTGTAGATAAGCATTGACGGATGAACACTGCAATTTATCTTTATCAGGAATATTAACTTTGAGTCAAACAAGTAGTGATTTCGCCTATTTCTTGTTAGTAGACCTTTATGACAAATCTTATTCACTTAAATTTGGTCAGTTTAAAAATCTTATGGAAGTTCTCTTATGAATACTTTTATAATATCTTCAGTTTTGTCTCTTCCCAAATATTGTAGAACCTACAATATTTACTATCTGATTATTTAAAGAAAAATATTTCCTTAAGAGAGGGAAAAAGCCGGGCTCGGTGGCTCAGCCTGTAATCCCGTGCCTTTGGGAGGCTGAGGTGAATGAATTGCCTGAGCTCGCGGGTTCGAGAGCCACCTGGGCAGTGAGACCTCATCTCTACAATAAATAAAAAAATCAGCCGGGCGTGGTAGTACATGCCTGTAATTCCGGCTACTCGGAAGGCTGAGGCGGAAGGATCTCTGGAACCCAGCAGGTCGAGGCTGCGGTGGCCGGGAGCAGCCACTGCCCTCCAGTCTGGGTGACAGAGTGAGACTCCAACTCAAAAAAAAAAAAAAAGAGAGGGAAAAAAACCATAAAACTGCTCTAAGTTTGCAATGTCTGTCATAAATTTATTTTATCTAGTTTTCACCTCTAAATAAGTATAAGATCTCAGTCAACCTTAGGCAGGCAGGATGTTTTGAATAGTCACATTTTTCAAACGCAAGTCCAAATGGTCTGACTTTGAGGAAAAAACTGAACAAAAGCTAATTCAGACTGGGATGAGTTGTGTGCCCAAACAGCACAATTCAGTTGCCTTCATTTGTTATTAATATGATCACATGGTCCTGGTCAAGCTGCTGGGCGCTGCAGATCCCAGCAACGCTCAGGAACTTTGGCTATAAAAATGGGCAGAATTTTCCTTGACTACATCAGAGGGATCCATCTGTTTTCTTGTGCAAATCATGACACAATCCTGATCAACCACTCAGAACTCATCTCCACCAGATTCACGGGCACCACTGAAAGGGCATTTTTGTTTAACAAGGTAAGGAACCTGCTACCAGGAAGGCCACGTGATCCTGGAACAGGCGCTCCTGCGTGAGAGTGAGGGCTTTGAGGAGCACGTGCAGTCTGACAACTCTTGAAGAGAGAGACCGAAGGCCATCTCATCTCAGGTCTCCTTCACTGAAAACAAAACCTGCTTGCATACACTGTCACCATAGCGTTCACTGGATTCATGGACTGCGGAACCAGAGGTTGTGAAAATCTGAGATGGAATCTTTCTTTTTCCTTTTTTTTCCTTGTGTATTCTCCATCCAACAGCAGTGTGTAGAGAGAATATTATGCAGATGCCGTTAATTTTTTTCCCTCTGTTTACATCTTGAGGTAGAGGAGTCTGTCTGCACCCCCATGGTGGGCTATGTAAGGATACACATGGGCTATTCAAGTGAAAAGTGTGTTGTATTTCAATTTTGAAAGGAAAACATGTCCAGAGGGTGGTTTTAAACCTCTCTGGGCTTTTGTCAAAACTTGTATTTTATAATAAACCCAGTTATCTCACTTGACTTGCTGGCTTCAGAGGAGAGACTGGGCCTGTGCCCAGCACTGAGGCTCACTGTGGACTTGGCTTGTGCTGGCAATTGTGCACTCCCCCCCCACCCCCACTGTGCCCCATTCTCATCCAAGGGGACACAGGCACCAAAGCCCACGCTTTTTTGTCAGTCTCCACCTAACAATGTCACCTTCCCAGTTATCTGTCACCACATAATTGGTGTTGATTGTAAACTTTTTCTGAGATGGGGCAGAACTACTTGGTTGTCTTTTTCCATTTAACTTAAGCATAGTAATATAAATAAAGTAATAGTTGGAAAAAAATATGATCACGTGGTTTCTCTAAGCTGTCCAAACATTTCCAAAGAAAAGATTGTCATTAAACAGATTGCGAGATTACAGCATGTGAACAAATAAGTAGGGGAGGTACTGCCACATCACAGCTCCTGCAGCCTTATTCACTAGAACTGTTTCTTAGTCCTGTGTGCTAACTCCAAAAGTTAGCTGTTGCTGGTTACTTACAAAATTATCTCACTTGAGAGTTGTCAGGGCAGGTCAAGTAGTGAGAATTAAGCCAGAAACTGCCAGAGGGTGAGGGGCACATAACATTAATAAAGGTACCTGATCTCAAACCAGGAAAAATGGGGACCAATGGTAGGCCCAAACTTTACCTGTACAATGACCACTTGTATACCTAATCCTGAATTGTGCTCCACTTTAAAATAAAATAAATTTTTAAAAAACTGCTTAAGACAACTTAATACATTTACTGAGAACAGCTAGAAGATAATTCTCCATGAGACTTGATATGGTTTGTTTTGATACTTATGACATTGACTTGAAAAAATAGATAAGGTCTTTACTTTCTGATCATTGTGCAGATTAAAGATGTTTATAGCTTACCACATTTATAAAGATTGGTTAAAGAACAGACGAAACTTTTTTTCTTCTCACTGCAAAGGTGACCTCATTTTAAAGTCTTGGACACAGTAAAGCATAATCTCCAACAGCAAGATTTGAGTCAGACTTGTGTATTCCTCACTGCAGATACGAGCTATTCTAATTCCTACTTCCCATGTTGAGTAGTTCTTATGGAAGTGCATAATTCTTATAGTCCTGAGATACCCAATGAGTTCTTTTTAAAAAAAAAAATTTTTTTATTATGGTTTTGTGGGGTGCAGTTAAGGGTTAGGTGTACAATTACGTTTCATTC
>NW_007069439.1:0-1396 GCF_000164805.1 Carlito syrichta
TCAGTTTCATTTGCCTTCTAAGGATAATTCAGGAACTGGAACATAGGGCATTGTCAGTGTTAGGTTTGGGGCTCCCAGACAAGAATATGTAGTACTTGATATTATTCAGCATCAATTTTTAGTTAGATGCACACATTTATCTTAAATTAATTTTATTACATTTATTCAGCTATTTTAATGATAGCTATACTGTAAAGGTACTATTGATGAAAAACCCATATATACAGCAAGTAGATTTTAACAGCCAAATGTTTTTGTTTTGCTGGAGCCTATCATTCTATCAAATACATGAATATGAAGTTTCCAAGAAAATAGATACTGTATTCCCATGGTAAAGAAGAATTTATCTTAAAAATAACCAAAGAAAAATGAGATACATGACAGTAATCAAACATTTAAAAACACCTCAGCCGAGCTCGGTGGCTCACCTTGTAATCCCACGCCTTTGGGAAGCTGAGGTGAGTGGATTGCCTGAGTCCGTGGGTTCGAGACCCGCCTGGGCAGACAAGACCTCATCTCTACAATAAATAAAAAAAAATTTAGCTGGACGTGGTAGCACGTGCCTGTAGTTCTGGCTACTTGGAAGGCTGAGGAGGAAGTGTCGCCAGAGCCCTCGCAAGTTGAGGCTGCAGTGGCCAGGAGCGGCCACTGTACTCCAGTCTGGGTGACAGAGTGAGACTCCAACTCAAAAAAAACCCAAAACCCAAAAACCAAAAAACAATAAATAAAACACCTCAACAATGATGAAAAGTATCCAATCTGATGAAATGGCTGAAAGCCATTAATTAAGATATTACACGCTTTAGTCACACAAAATCCACCACTGATAATATATGATTTATTATAATGACTGAGATTTATTCTCAATGATTATGAACACCTGAAATGTAATAAAACTAGATCAAGTGAAAAAGTTATATCATTTCCCATACTTACCTATACCAGAATAGGAAACTTTATATTTGAGAGGAGGATTTATTTTTCCCCTATTGAGGTACATGATCAAAGGTCTTTCACTAAGCGAGGAACTAAGATGATCCCTATTGACAGATTCTCCTATGCAAACACAGATGTTCTTCCTGATGCTGAAAGTCCCATGCCTGATACCTGTCATAGCATCCTTAATATAAAAATGTCCATTATTACCAGATGAGATAGGTGCCCCAATTACTGTTGGTTGTGGGGGCTGAAAATTTATCTGCTAATTTTCATAGTTTTTATTTGAAAGAGCACTCCAGGTAACTTAAGAAACTTGTTTTATTGCTCAATGGTGTGGTAGTAAGCAACTGGTTGGCTCTCATGAGTCTCAGTTTTCTCATTCTTAAAATGGGAAAAGGAGATGAAAAGAGGGACAGCAGACTCTCAGAGCTCATTTCTAAGGTCTCTTCTTATGTAA
>NW_007069440.1:0-721 GCF_000164805.1 Carlito syrichta
CCAGGATGGGGAATGCTGACAGTCATTGTGATAAGTTCTGGATGTTAAAGGTGGAAGAGAGTTCCTTGATGGGAACTCCGGGAACTCTAGTATGCTCACATCAGAAAGAACATTCTAGCATCTATGTTAGCATACATAGCAGTGAGTTTCAGCTGCTCCTTGTGTTGTGACATCTCAACAATTTAAGGGTGAGGGATGAACAGGCGATTTGCAAAACCTCCCAGGTCATTTTGATGACCTCTCCCTTCCAAACCTCTTCCTTCCACATCCTTTCCTCTCTATTCTGCCATCCTCCTGCCTCTCCCAGTGGTTACCTTGTCCTTTTCTTTCTTTCTGTTTTCTTTTTTTTAAAGAAAGCAGGATTTATTGAGAGCACAGAAAAGTTCCCACAGCAGTAGGGGACCCGAGGGGGCTGCCCCCTTTTCTTTCTTTGATCGGGGGAGATGGGATGGCTATCAGATGCTCCATCTGAAAGCTGACTTATCCCCACAATGGTCCTATGGTCCCAGCAGTCCTAACTCTGATGATTAGACCATGAGTTCTTCAACCAGTCACTGGACCCAGGGTAGTGGGACATGCTGATTTCCTAAGTCAGTTGAGGAAATACATTGGAAGGAGGGACTAGATGCATGTAGACAGCCAGTGGTTCCCACTAGTACACAGAAGTCACAGCGGTTCTATATAATGAATTATTTTACATATGCAAATTATTGGTGTTTTA
>NW_007069441.1:0-908 GCF_000164805.1 Carlito syrichta
CTAGCCAAGTTGCCCAAGTGGGTCTGGAACCCGTGGGCTCAGGCAATCAACTCACCTCAGCCTCCCAAAGGCGCAGGATTATAGGCTGAGCCACCAAGCCCGGCTTGTACTTATTTCTAAAATACCAAAGCAAAAGACAAGGCAACCAGTAAATTAGCAATTATGAATCATTTTCTATTTTACCAGTTACCAATACCTTTCAGTTTTACTTTACAGAAGCCCTGAGTTTATTTAGAATGTAATGTATTATTTAAAAGTGTTTACAATGTACAAAAGATTCACACAGATATCCTTTAATTAATAAACTGCTTCTTAATTATTAATATTAATACAATATGATTTATCACATTTTAATTTACTTAAAACCTTCAGTAATCCTGCTGTGGCATAAAAGGATTTGTGACTGCTTTCTTCAAACAATGAGGTCAATTTGCCATTAAAAATTTCCCCCCCAAAGATCACATTGAACTACCTAAAACCAAAGAAGGAACTACCTAAAACCAAAGAAGGAACTAAAACCAAAGAAGGAACTAAAACCAACCAACAAACTGGTGTTTATTTTCTGTGTGAATGTATCTAAATGTCAGGTAAATAAATCAGCCATATTACTAAGCACAAAGCTATTTAAATTGTTAGATTTATTTTCAGGAGCCACTGAAACTAAACAAAAATTGTAAGGAATAAAAAATAATTACAAGGAAACTCAGGGAACAAATTAATCCACTGGATGATTATCTTAAAAGCAGCATTTCCTATAGAACAAAGTAATGAAACTGTCAAAAAGCACTTCTCAATGTATTATTTTTGCATGTCAAAAAAAGAACTAACCTACAATAAATTTATAATTAACAGTATGCTCTGTGCTAAGCCTGTAACAAAGAAATCTATTAGTGCAGTAAAACAATGTG
>NW_007069442.1:0-474 GCF_000164805.1 Carlito syrichta
CTCAGGTCATAAGGTGGCAGGCCCTGCCCCTGGATAAATGGTCCTCCTGTGCAGAGGCTCCACAGAGGTCCTGTTGTGGGGTACCAGCCACTCCCCAATCATCCCTGGCAGCTGCCCCAGTTGAGTGGCTGCTCAGATGTGTGCTGGGAGCTTTCCCAAGCCTGGCTTGCATTTCACCTTTGTCTATTTTGTTGAGGTGTGACTGTCTGGTTTGAGTCATTCTTGCCTTCTGGGGAGACAGGAGGATTGTCAGGTGGGGGATTGTCAAACCTGTTGTTACTCCTCGCTAAAATAGGAATGTGTTCAACCACACCCACACTCAATGGGCACACCTCTTGGGGCTCTTGGAGGGCTTTGTCTTCCATTCTAGAATATTTCTTCTCTCACTTTTTTCACCTGCCTGTCTATGGCCTCCTCTGTCCTTCCTCCCCATGGTGTTCTGATTTCAGATGCATCTGTTTCTTTCTTGACTTG
>NW_007069443.1:0-708 GCF_000164805.1 Carlito syrichta
CCAACTTGAAAACCTTAAGGAAATGGAGGACTTTCTGACATCACACAACCTACCTAGGTTGGAACAAGAAGAAATTGAGACCCTAAATAGACCAATAACAATCAAGGAAATCGACTACATAATAAGAAAACTTCCTACAAAAAAAAGCCCTGGTCCAGATGGCTTTCCAGCAGAATTCTATAAGACACTTAAGGAGGAGCTGATACCAATCCTACTGAAGGTATTCCAGGCGATTGGAAAAGATGGAACTCTCCCCAAATCATTTTACGAAGCCAACATCACATTGATACCCAAGCCAGGTAAAGATCCAACAAAGAAAGAGAACTACAGGCCAATATCTTTGATGAACATAGATGCTAAAATTCTCAACAAGATCCTAGCAAACCGAATTCAGCAATACATCTCAAAAATCATCCATCATGACCAAGTAGGCTTCATTCCTGGGATGCAAGGCTGGTTCAACATTCGTAAAACCATAAATGTAATTAAATACATCAACAGATGTCAAAACAAAAACCACATGATTATATCATTAGATGCAGAAAAAGCTTTTGATAAAATCCAGCACCCCTTCTTGATAAAAACCCTTGAACATCTAGGCATACAGGGAACATACCTCAAAATAGTAAGAGCCATCTACGAGAAACCCACAGCCAGCATACTCCTAAATGGACAAAAATTGGAACCATTTCCCCTGAAAACTGGAAC
>NW_007069444.1:0-796 GCF_000164805.1 Carlito syrichta
ATTAGGCATATGTCGGGTTTTAAGCAGTGTTTGTATTTAGAATCCTCGGGTTAAGCATTGTCAAACCCAAACCAGTAGGCTAACTTATGCTTTTACAACGGGATGTAAAGGATAAAGCGATAAGCCTCTTTCAAACATTCCTACAAGGTGGCACCAGACTTAGAGGAGCCACCTCCTCTCTAGGTGGGCTTTATCACCGGTTTATATCTCAGTGATAATTTACAGCAGTGGCTATGTAAACCTGCAGGGAACAAAGACCTTTATAAAAGTAACTGCCTTGCTATTATAAGCTTGCTATTATAAATTCCCAGAATTAGTATATGATTTTCTACCCCACATTCACTGTATGCGTTCGCAGCATTCATATTTAAAACTTTGTTAAGTTTGGCTTTTGTTGTCCCATAATGACTATGCAAAAGTTAAGCAAACGAGCTTTCCTAAGTAAGCCTTGGGCTGGATCGGTAAACTAAAAGGGCTAATGTAACCCTTTGTCTGCCGGCCCAGGTTACTTCATAAACCGAGATTGTATGGACCTAACTTATCTAACATTTCACTCGACCCATTACGTGGGTTTCTGTCAATCACGGGCAGCACCCACCAATACCAGGTATTCCCGTACCCATTAGGAGAAATTACCCAATCATGTAAAATCAAGTTTGGAGTTCTTTCCCCTCCCTCTGTAATTGTGCATAAAAACTGCTTGCCATTGTGAATCGGGGCTCTGGTCCCTGAAGCTGCTGCTTTCGGGCGTGAGCCCAGACTCGAGCCTGAATAAAGACCCTCGTGTGATTGCATC
>NW_007069445.1:0-6028 GCF_000164805.1 Carlito syrichta
TTGGGTTCCCAACCTCTGGGGAATATTTGTAAACTATGCATTTGACAAAATACTAATATCTAGAATCTACAAGGACTCAATCAACTGAGAAGAGAAACAACCCTATTAAAAAAGTGGGCTAAAAGCATAAACAGAAAACATGAGTTGTTACCAAATATGTTTTAGTTGCTCATATTACTAATTATCAGAGAAATTCAAGTTAGAGCCACGATAAGATATCATCTTACACCTTTCAGAATGGCTGAAATTTAAATGTAATAAGTAAAAGACGTTGGTGAGAATTCAGAGACAAGGGAATTCTTATACACTGCTGGTAATATAGGTCATTTCAACCTCTGAGGAAAACAGTACGGAGTTTTTCCAAGAATGAAAAATAGAAATACCATTCAATCCGGCAATTTCAATACTGGTCTCCGATTCAAAATGAAAGAAAGTATTGTATGAAAAAGATGCCTGGAAGTGGGAGGACCGTGATGGCCTACTGAAGACATTGCACATTTGCCATTCTCAGCAAAGAAATGTATATGGAGAAGCAGACACAGAGCTTTCAGGGTTGACCTGAAAACACAAGCAGAGGTTTATTGGACAGTCCCATGGGAATATGTTCTCATCCAAGTGCTTGACACTACTAGAAGGGGCCCAGGAGAGCACTCATGGAGAAGGAAGGTATGAGTGAAAGTGACAGCTTTTCTTCTTTGGCATCACATGCAAGCCTCTGCAGCCCCGATCAAGGAGAGACAGCCCCGGTCTTCTACCTGCACTGCTCACACATCCAGCAGGTGCCGAGTGCTGTCATGAATCAGACAGAGGCACTGGCAGTTATCCACATGAAGACCAGGGAATCCCAGGTCCTGAGGACCGCTGAACCCAGTGCCCTTTCTTCTTCCCTATTAAGAGGTTCAGTGGGAAAATCACTTTGGGGGTGGTCTGCATTGCATTCGCTCTTCCTGCTCCCTGCCTCTCCAGATTCCAGCAGGTGCTGTACACCCACTTTATAAATATTTCTGTGATATCAACATCTGTTGCAGCCCTAGGTCAGGGTTACAGATGTGACTTGCTCTCAAGAGCCCACCATCACTGTGATAACCCTTCCTACAGAGCAGCATGGAAACCAGGAGGCAGAGCACCTCTGTGCAGTGTGGTGGTATTGAACATGCCCTTCTGAGGACTGAGGGAGAATACCAACTTTCAGATAGCTACTTCCCTTCCACACTTCAGTGAAGGGGGCAGTTCCACCAAGATGAAAGAAAGCCACTCCATGTCTCCAAGAGCACCTGTGGCATAGTAGAGTCTGGTTGCTTGCCAATCCTGCTGATGAGTCACAAAGGAGGAGGCTTAGGAGGAGGTCACCAGAGCTCCCAGAGACCCAGGGCCCCTGTTGCCAGTACCAGGAGGGAACAAACTCTGACCTACAGGAAAGGACCTGCTCTGTCCCTTCCACACTGCATTAGTGAAGCAGTGCCATATGGTTATTCCCCAGTTCACCAGTCTTCCTGGCATTATTGTCTCTCCCAAAAGTGGACCAGAGGAGGAAGGTCAGGTATAAAAACAACAAAAACTCCCACCCCAACAGAAGCAACTTTATCTAATAAAAGATAACAAAACAAAAAATAAAAAGAGAAGTCTGTCTTCACAGAAAACAAACAAAAACAAAGTGAAAAAAATGGCAATCCCCAAAGACTTAATGAGTTAACACCTAAAGAAAGGGATTTCCAGATTCCAAGCAATAGAACCCATCAAAAATGACCTGTTCCTGATGACAGACACAAGACTGGATGTCAAAGACATTCACCAAATTCCATGAGAATGTGGACGCACAAATCTTCCAGGCCATGGAAACAGTGCACAGAATAAAGGATGCTTTTAGGATCAATTGGAGTGCTCTATATATGTCTTCTTCAAATGTAACATGTATTATCGACTCATTTTTTACTTTGCCTCATTTGGTAAAGTAAATGCGACAGAAGAAATTTAAATCATTCAATTTTGTTTTCAGTCTCTTTAGTACCAAAGTTACAAAAACGTTCACAGACACACACTGGTGTACCTTCTATCACTGTATAAATATATATGTTATATTCATTTTGTTTTGTGCTTCTTTGTGCTTAGGGTGGGGGCAGGAGTATGCCTCCAATTCCCCATCTCCTACCTATCACCTATTCTACCAGGCCCATCCTAAAATTCACTTCCTGAAAATGGTTTCCAAATCCCTCTCCTATCTAATCACAATTTAGTTTCACTTGTATCACAGTTCTTGCTCCCCTCAAGTCTCTGATATTTCTAGACTCATCTTTCCCACTTCTTAAACTATCATCTTGCCTGACACACATCTTTGTTCATGCAGGTCACTCTTCTTAGAATGTTGTCCCCTGATCTCCTCCTGAAGCAGGAGACAGATGGTGTCTGCTCAGTCATCCTCCACTTTATCTCATCCCTCGACTGAACTTTATATTCTTTGAGAATGCATCTTTGTATCCTCTCCAGCATTTGAAACACATATGTAGAGTCCTGCAAAATGCTTATGGACTGTGGTATACTTTTCCAACAAATGTCAGTGAAGTTTTATAACTATTACTTCATTAAGTGTTGCACTCTTCTTAGAATGTTGTCCCCTGATCTCCTCCTGAAGCAGGAGACAGATGGTGTCTGCTCAGTCATCCTCCACTTTATCTCATCCCTCGACTGAACTTTATATTCTTTGAGAATGCATCTTTGTATCCTCTCCAGCATTTGAAACACATATGTAGAGTCCTGCAAAATGCTTATGGACTGTGGTATACTTTTCCAACAAATGTCAGTGAAGTTTTATAACTATTACTTCATTAAGTGTTGAATTCAATGCCATTATAAATTAGCTTTTCTGTGGTGAAATTTATTTCAGGTGTAACTCTACAGGCCTAAAAACTGTTCACCAGGAAAATAATCAAGTTCTGACATCAGAGATCGTCCACTACCAAAGAATTTGTTAAAAAAGAGAAACTTGGAGAGACAGGGAAGATGGTGGCTGAGCCAATCAGACTATGCGAGTCCCCGTGTGAGTGAGTGAGTATATGAAAAATGTTGTGTGTGTGCTGGTGAGCGAGTGGGTGTGTGAGAGGCTGACTGAATGAGGGCTAGGGTGCTAGCAGCCAGGTCTCTCCTGGTGCAGTGGTTGGTGCCACAGCATCTGGGCTTGGATCCTTGCGAATCCTGGGATGCAGAAACTAAGCACCATTTTCTCTTTCTTCTCTTTTCTTCTTTTTAATCAACAACCCCCCAACCCCCTGCAAGAAAATGCTGGGAGAGGCTGTCTAAGTGTGGCTTGTGAGCGGGTGTCCAGGTCCCTGGTTCAACAGCAGGTGCTGCAGCTTCTCACTTTGTCCTTGGCTTTTTCTGGCTGGCAGAAGAGGAGCACCACTTTTTTTTTTTAAGAATACAAATAGGCCGGGCTCGGTGGCACAGCCTGTAAGCCCAGCACTTTGGGAGGCCGAGGTGAGTGGATTGCCTGAGCCCGAAGAGTCCAGACCCACCTGGGCAACTTGACGAGACCTCATCTCTACAACAAATCAAAAATTAGCCGGGCGTGGTAGCGCGCGTCTGTAGTTCCAGCTACCTGGAAGTCTGAGGCGGAAGGATCGCCGGAGCCCAGCAGGTGGAGGCTGCGGTGGCCGGGAGCGGCCACTGCACTCCAGTCTGGGTGACAGAGTGAGACTGCAACTCCAAAAAAAAAGAATACACACAGAAGTTTTCCTTTAGAAAAGCTGCGGAGAGACACTATTGCCCCAGGCGCTCTCACACCATTGAAGCAGGAGACAGACTGTTCAGGGCTTTGCCTTATCACTTTAGCACCTGGCAGGGCACTGGAAAGGGCTCTGTACACAGTCCAGAGGCAAGTTTCCACAGAAGAGGACAAGAGAGGCACCCCACCACCATATTGAAGGTGGTGCAGGACCAACAGATCCGATCTCTGTGACTGATGGATCAACTATTCAGGGCTTGACCATGGCCCAAAGGCAATATCCTGAGAGCACAAACTTCAGAGGGACCTGATGAGTGCTGAGTTCCAGGCACCCCATCCCCTACCCTGAACCAGCTCTGGGACAAAGCGTGTGGCCAGAAGGGAGGAGGAAGAACTCCAAAGAGATCAGTGGTGAGTCTTGGGCTGACACAAATCCCCTCCTTCCCAGTGATCCTCTGAATGTCAGATCCACAGAGCTGGTCCATGACTGGGAGGGACAAACAAAGGTGGAGCCTGGACGTCAGTCACAATAGGAGAACTCCATTCCAGGATAGGCCTGGTTGTGGCATCCCAGTAAGAGGATACACCTGGGGAAGAGACAATCCTGAACCCCCCCACCAGAGATCTCCCTGACCATAGAAGAGTTACAGAGGAGCCCTGCAGCCACACCAACTTCAACTGTCCTTCTCCCTAGCACCATTTCCTGAGAAGAGAGGGAAAGATGTGACTCTTCAGGAGAGACCTGATTACAGGAACAATTACAGCGCCTGCCACAAGAGGGCAGGTTTTTTTGTTTGTTTGTTGTTTGGTTTTGGTTTTGTTTCTTAAATTTTCAATTACCTTTTTTTTTTTTTTGGGTTGGAGTCTCACTCTGTCGCCCAGACTGGAGTGCAATGGCCGCTCCCGGCCACCGCAGCCTCGACCTGCTGGGCATCGGCGATCCTTCCGCCTCAGCCTTCCAAGTAGCTGGAACTACAGGCGTGCGCTACCACGACCGACTGATTTTTGATTTATTGTAGAGATGAGGTCTTGCCAAGTTGCCCAGGCGGGTCCAGAACCCGCAGGCTCAGGCAATCCAGTCACCTCGGCCTCCCAAAGTGCTGGGATTACAGGCTGAGCCACCGAGCCCAGCTTCAATTACTTTTTAAATAAAAAAAATTTTTCACTGTTTTCTTGTTAGTTCGTCTATTTTAAAAATATTTTTTCTTTTTGTGTAAATATGTTTGTGAGGGTTTGATCTGCGACTCCCCCCAAATTTTTCTTTTCTTTTCCTTTTCTTCTTCTGTTACTTCCTTCTTTTATTTGTCGTTTTTTGAATATGTGTATGTGAATGATGGAGTTTTTATCTTTTGGTTTTGTTGTGATTGTTGGTTTTTGCTCTTTTGTTCTTCTTGGGATTTTTTCATATTCACTTTTTATAGTTTAAGGGATATGTCAATAGATGTGTGAGGGTTCGACCTGAACCCCCCCCCCCTTGTTTTTCCTTCGGTCTTTCTGTTCTTTGTCCCTATTCACATTGTGCTAGGCATGTATGTGTGGGCTGAGATTACTTGGGGGTCTTTTTGTTGCTGATCGTTTTGTTTAGCCTTGTTGTTATTCCAGTTTGTTTTCAGTATGTGTGTGTGTATCTGTTTATTGCTTCCATTCGTTTCCTCTTTGCATCATCCTATAGAGTCTCAGGGAAGAGGAGAATCTATTCAGTAAACAGTGCTGGGAAAACTGACTAACCACATGCAGAAGATTTAAACAGGGCCCCTCCATATCACCGCACACAAAAATTAACTCTAAATGGATCAAAGACCTAAATGTAAAACCTCAAACTCTAAGAGTCTTAGAAAATGCAGGAGACACCCTTATGGAAATTGGGACCGGCAACCAATTCTTATTCAGAACCCTAAACCGATACCTTAAGAAATAAGATAGACGAGTGGGACCTCATAAAATTAATGAGCTTCTGCAAAGCAGAATACACCATCAAGTCAGTAGGGAGACAGCCCACAGAATGGGAAATATTATTTGTCAACTGTATATATGGCAGAGGCCAAAACTCTAGGATCTACAAGAAACTCAAATGCCAGAAAGGAAAAAAAAAAACAGTCTCTTTTAAAAGTGGGCAAAAGATATAAATAGACACTTCTCAAAAAAAGATATAAGGGCAGTCAACAGACACTCAGGCATCATCAGAAAAATGCAAATCAAAGCTACATTGAAATACCATCTAAGCCCAGTAAGAATGGCCATCACTAAAATACAACAACAACAGATGCTAGCAAGGATGGTGGAGAAAAAGAAAGGCTTCTACACTGCTGG